>NC_034414.1:11936978-12072795 GCF_002078875.1 Numida meleagris | reverse complement strand
GCCGCGCAGCCCGCGCCGGCCCCGCCTGGATGTGCGCGGAGGCGGAGGCGGCGCCGGGCTGCGCGCAGGGTCCCGCCATGGCCCTGGCGTTCTGCGGCGACGAGGGCAACTCCACCGCCTACAACGTTGACCACGGCGTGCTCAACAACGGCTGCTTCGTGGACGCGCTCAACGTGGTGCCGCACGTCTTCCTGCTCTTCATCACCTTCCCCATCCTCTTCATCGGTGAGTGCCGCCCCGTGCCCGCCTCGTCTCGTCCTGCCGCGCTCTGCCCTCCCCCGCTTCCCCCGGGTCCTCGTCCTGCCCGGCCGTGCCCCGCTCCCGGCTGCGGGATGTCCCGGCCTCTCTGCGCTGCCCGTCGCGTTTCGTACACGGGGTCGGGCGGAGCGGCAGCGAAGCGCTGCGGCGTGTCGTGCGATCCGATAAACCCGCTGCCGGCGTGTACGGCAGCCCTCCTCATCGCTGATAACGACAGGGGAGGGCTGCTGCAACTTGCTGTGTCCGCAGTGGGTATCGTTTGGTAACGTAAAACTGGGGCTGCCGGTAGGTGGCCCAGTCGCTCAACGCACGGCTCTGCCGCTGCTCCTGGGCGCCTCAAGGCCACGCTGCGTGGGGCGCTGCGCAGCCTGAGCTGGTCGGGGGCGGCCCTGCCCGTGGCGGGGCGCTTGGGACCAGGTGATCTTTAAGGTCTCTTCCAACTTAAGCCATTCGGTGATTTTATGATATGCTGAAATGCTTGAAAAATATTTAATTTGCATAGTAAGTTGCCAGAAGTATGGCTGCGTCCTATCTGCTCTGTTGACTTTATGCGGTGTGAAGATGAAGCGACGAGAGCGCAGTTTTGAGAATGTGTGCATCAAATATGTGCATGTTTAACATCACAGTTGGGTCGTTTTAGAACATTTGTTTGTTACACGTATGCTTTTCTGTATGCAGGAATTGTATATGTCACTTTTGTAAAGAAAACTTTTCCTATTTAGGATGGGGAAGTCAGAGTTCCAAAGTCCACATCCATCACAGCACATGGCTTCATTTTCCTGGCCACAATCTCCGCTGGATTCTAACTTTTATCCTTCTGTTTGTGCTGGTGTGTGAAATCGCAGAGGGCATAGTGTCTGATGGGTGAGTGTATGTCTGCATTCTCCTGATAGCACTGAGCGTTTCAAAACAATTTCTGGGTGTTGTCTCCCTGTTTAAATTCTCATCTAGACTGTATTCCTTGTGTTCTCTTCCTTGTGATTATAAACATGTAATCTGTGTTTTTGGTGATTAACCTACCAACCTTGTATCAGAAATTCCACAGACCTTGCCAAGTATGCACACACAAAATTGACCTTAATCGTTTTTAGTTCAGCTTACTGTCAGTATCTTTCCAAAGAGTAATCAGAGAGAGATCCTAACGATTCAAGCAGATGGTGACATTTTCATGACATGTTTTACGTCCGAGGATCCAGTCCCACAGTCCTTACTCGTGCAGAACTCCCATGAACACAGTATGTCACAATACTTTCCCCCAAACTCAGTCCTGTGCATCGTAATAAAAGGAGTATATCTGTTGGACATCATCCTCTCACCCAGTAGAGCTGCTTCTGAGGTACCACTGATGTTTGTGCAGTACATCTCATCTGTTACCTTGAGCAGGGCATCTCGCATTGTTTGGATGAAAAAGGTTTGTTTTCCCAAAATTTAAATCTGTTACAGCCTTCATTTGGTTTGATCAGTACTGATTGTGGCTTGATTGTATTCCTCCCCACCCCAAGAGTTGAGTTATGTATTATAGAGGGGAAAAGGCTATTATGTGAACGTCTGTTCTGTATTTCCTTTAATCCATCACTTGTTACTCACATGAGGAACATCTTTGAACAGTTAGCTGTAGGGGAAAATTATTCTAAACAAAGCAAGTGATACAGGAAGATGATTTATCATGAAAAAAGGTAAGATTGTAGAATGGTGACTGTGATCATCATCTTCTAAAGAGAGGTCTGATTTTCATAAACAGCATGAATTTCCATCCTGAGGGTTACAAGGTTGAAGCTGCTCATTAAATAGAATGAAACCTCTCAGTTTAGCCATTTATATAATAAATGTCCATCACCAGTGTGAGACATGCTGCAGAATTCTGCTGTAGAAGCTGACATCGTTATTATTATAACTTTCTTAAAAATCTATAAATAGGATATTTTTCAGTGCCAGGTTTTTGGTTTGTTTTTTAATAGTTTTTCTCAGGCTTATCAGGATGTGGGAGGCTCAAAGCAACATCTCCCGCCTTGAGTTTTCTGTTTTATTTTGTTCTTAAACATAATGGCAGAGTATGCTCACTTGCTACTTACATTGACTCAGAGCGCTGCTGTTAAGTAATAAGTGTCACCTGACAGGAATCAAAGCTCCTAGCTATCCTGAGGGAGTGCCAACCCACAATCATGCCTCCCAAGCACTGAGCAGGCTGGTGAGCGCGCCGGTCTATAAAAGCAGATCCTGAGATTCACCAGCTTTCTACCATTTATCTAAGTCCTTGCGACAGCGCTTGGTTGCCAAAGGCTTTGCCAAGGAGAGGCAGGCAATTGTCTCTTTTGACAGTACAGGAAACACTATTTCTTTTGTGAAAGATGGAATAGCAGAGGGGAAGATGGCAAGTAGGAGGAAAGAGGTGGGGGGAATGATTTTGTCTATCTTTGTACAAGCCAACAATGCTGGCTGAGAATTCCCGCATTCCCAAAGGCTGTATCTTCCAGGATTTCATCCACTGCTACACGAAAGAAAGTGTCAGGACTTTTTCTTTATAGAGCAAAACTTAGAGGCAGGTGATTCTGTGTTAAATTTTGTTTGATGGATAGTAGTTACTGAAAACAGTACTCTCTATAGGTAAGTTCTGTCTTGTCATGCTGTTCTTTTCTCCTCAACTGGAGAAAGCAAATCAAACATTTTCACAATACGTTTCTATAGGAAATCTTAAACCGCGCTGTCATTTGGTGTTCTCTACATATTTTGATGGACAGCTTCCAAACTAGTTTAGCTTAAATTAACTTTTCTCATTTTGGAACTGAGCTGCTTATTCTAATTTAAACAGTGTTCCCGCTGACTTCAGTAGGAAATAAGAGTATGCACATTTCATTTTCAATGTGGGGGAAGAATTTGAAATCTGACTGTGATTTAGGAGCACAAATCCCATTGAAAATTGGATAACTGTGCATCTGTAAACTGTCTTAGAAAGTCCTGCCTCCAGGCTATGTATGCAACAGAATTCATCAATTAAAAGGGAAACATTTAAATAGCTGAGATTGAATTCTAATTGTTGTGTTTGTTTTCTTTTTAAGGGTTTCAGAATCCCGCCACTTACACCTGTACATGCCGGCTGGGATGGCATTCTTGGCGGCCATCACGTCTGTTGTCTATTACCATAATATTGAAACATCTAATTTCCCAAAGTTATTAATCGGTATGTTTCTCAGCCGGAAAACCTTGGAAGTGTGACTGCATTGGTGCTGTCCGCCTGCTCATTTTGTGCCGTGTCATTGCGGTCTCAGCTTGTATGAGTGAAACCACACCTATATTCTGGTCTGCTGGGTGCTATTACAGACTCGGTTCTCGATAACAAGTGGAATTTTCCTGAAACAACTCATTGTTTTCAGTGCTTTTGAATTCCAGTTGTATTCTATGTGGTGTGTTTTCAGGGATCCGTTGGGCTGAAGGCTTCTTTAGGAGAAACTAGATTTGTGGGAAAAGTAGCATGTGTTAGAAATCCAGCTCTTAACTGTCAAAGCTATCCATATCCCTCTGCTTGTCAGCGTGTTACATTTAATCATGATATAGAATTGAAGCTGTCTTCCTGTCTGTAATCTGTTGAAATATATAAGGAGTCAAGAGAAATGAATGATGCCCATGACTTTGGGCGTGGACGTATTACTTTCTTTGCTGGCTCGTTCTTGTTCCTAAAATTTCCTTTCTAAATTGCTTTAAGTCAGGGTGTTTTTCCATTGAAAAGGTATAAGAACTACCTAGTATTTACTGCAAGACTGTAAATAAGCTGTAGTTAACTGTAGGAAATCTGTTACTGCTGACAGTCACAGTTGGTGATAGGTTCTTGACAGTTGGAATAGATTGCAGACTGTGGAAGAATACGTATTTAGTCATCCTGGTACCTCATCAGATTCACTTTCAGCTCATTTTCTTTATTAATGGATCCTGCTAGGGTTTGTCTTGTGTCGTTGTGGCTCTTTGTATCACAGTTCTGTTGTAATACCTGTCAAGTGGTAAAAAGTCAGTAACAATTTGATTTGAGAAAGCTTTTAAATACTGATGAACTGCATGTTGCAGTATGCAGGCATCCTTTTATGGAGGAGTCTGTATCTCCATAAGAAAATCACTCCTTTTTGAAAGGTCTAATTTCGATGATAAAGAATAAAGCAACTACAAGCAAGTAAGAAACTAAATTTGGGTTTCTATCTAGGCATGGCAACCTTTATGATTTTTCACTTGGGACTGCTTTTCTTCTTGCACTCTTGTCTTAAGTAGGCTCTCTTTTTATGACCATGTGATGATATACAGTCTCATTTTTGGTAAGTTGACAGAGCCTACTTTTAATGCCCTCTCACAGCTCTAGATGTTATGGTTCAGGAAAGCATTGCCCGCATGTTACAATCACCTATAGAAAGCAAGCTTTCATTGTGATTGGGTTGTTTGTTTGTTTTTAGATGTATAATGCAGTGTTTGATAGTTTAGTGTCGCTCCCATGTTCTTGCTGATCGATCACTAGGAAGAGCAGCACAAATATAGATCTGGTAGTTACCCATTTTTGCACAATCCTTTCCCTTTAGAGATTTCTCTCATGATAATTTGGTTCATTATTTTGAGTGCTGGTGCTGGATGAGCTCTGGACAATATTTGGATGATAAACAGATATGTCAGTGAATGCCAGCAACTTAAGTGTAATTAGTAACTATGGTGCTAAAGTTAATCATTACAAATTTTTGTTTTGCAAGAATTTCCAAGGAATTTAGGAAATCTAATCTTAATGCTAACTCTTAGGCAAAAAAAAAAAAAAAAGGAAAATCAAACTACATTCTATTCTAATTAGTTAATCTAATTTGAATCTCAATACAGAGTCTTCATAAACTGAGAGTCTTAGATCTTTGTTCTGTGTATTTTTTGCTTTCTCTTCATTGTCGTATTTTTGCGAGAATACAAAAAAAAATGTTTTTAAGTCTTCGTTATGTTTTCTCAGTCGTACAAACTTCTTGTTACTTAACCCTAAGAGTCATTGTCTTTCAATGTAAATTGCAACTGCTTTGTATTGATAGCTGAGACTAGGCAATGATACCTTTCTGAAAAGGTATCCCTTTCCAATCCTGTGAAAGGGAGCTTTTGTTCTTTGTTTTGAAAACTTTTTCACTCTATACCATAAATAAATGGAATCCATTTGTTGTTGTTCATAAGCAAGCAAGGGATGAATACCCTAACAGCTCTGTGAATTAGCACATTCCCTTGGGGTACTTCAGGACAAGGGTTGCAAGTTCTTTTACAGATCCTGCCTCTCAGCTCTATGCCCAGGCTGTTGGCTGTTTTGTAGTAGTCATTCTTGTTATCCTCTGACATAAAAGTTGTCAAGGTTTAATGTTTTTGTTCTCTGAAGTTAATGATTGAGTCCAGAGTCCCAGAGTGTCCAAACTATTGGAACACTTTGATCTTATCTGAGTCTGTTTTCCTCTATATGATTTTGACCTGTAATTATATTTCATCAAACGTGGCTTTTCCAGTCCAACACTGATAACATGTGGCTCTCGTAATAATGCTTATTTTAGGACTCTTTACACAACGTTGCAGAATGGATGCGTAGCAATTGTACAGTTTAGCGGGACACGTTTTAAAATAATTCTCATACAGAAAATCTGCTAGCTTTCTTGACATTTGAAATACGTAGTTGAATGGTAGTGTATGATTGCACTATTTTTGGAGTTAATATTTGTTTTGTAGAAAAATCACAGAAATAAAACATTTGGGAAAAATTATGAAATAACAGGACTTACTTATTATGCTGGAAGAGGTAGTATTATGAGAACACGTTATTTTTCTCTTAATTCAATAAAGATTCCTTTTTTTTTTCTTTCTGTTCTACCAGTCATACTTACAGGAGGCTGCCTCCCTATTCTTGACAGTAATCTAGTTTTCTGGTTTAAGTATCTTGTACCTTAGCATTATTGTTAATGCCCTCGCATCAGCAAGCTGCTGATGGCTATACACATTTGTAAGCTAGACTTATAGTTGCTGATGTCTTTGAACACTTTCTCCAGTGTTACAACAAGACACTTAGTAAGCAAATACATGTTTTTCTTGTCATTTGGAGCACATTCCAGCTGTTGCACCATGGCAGATGTAGCAGCAAAAAAAAAAAAAAAAAAAAAGTAAAATAACATAACCCTATAAGATGTTTCCTGAAGAGTTGGGATCAGCAGCTGATTTATTGTGTAGTAAATGGCATGGAATGCGTTTCCAAAATCACCAGAGCTTACTGCAGGGATAATTTATCTGTAAATGACAGTAGCATAAGCACTTCTAGACAAGAAGTTCAGTAGAGCTCCAGAACCTAGAGTACTGTGTTCTGCTCTTGGGCCCTCAGCATAAGAATGACATGAAGCTCTTAGAGCAGGTCCAGATGAGGACCGTGTAGATGCTCAGAGCATGTGAAGACAGGATGAGAGGGTTGGGGAGGTGAAGGCTTCAGGGAGAGCTTATAGCAGCCTTCCTGTACCTAAAAGGCTCCTACAGGAAAGATGGAGAGAACTCTTTATTGGGGAGTGCAGTGATAAGACAAGGTTAACTTTTTTTAAACACAAAGAGAGTAGATTTAGATTAGGTGTTAGGAAGAAGTTCCTCCCTGTGAGAGTGGTGAATCGCTGGAACAGGCTGCCTGGAGAATTGTTGATGTCCCATCCCTGGAGGCGTTCAAGGCCAGGTTGGATGGGCCTCTGGGAAGCTTGATCTGGCAGAAGATGTTCCTGCTCATGGCAGGGGGCTTGGAACTGGGTGATCTTTAAGATCCCTTCTATCCTAAGCCATTGTATGAGAAACTCTTTAGAGTGAAAATTGTGTTTTATGTAAGTCTGAACATTCTTCTTGAATGTATATCTGCATTATAAATTACACGTATGGAATTTGCGTTGCACCATAAAGAGCAGCAGCAGTTTGGAGAAAATATTAAAATATTCCTACATACACTCCAGAGATTTGAAGGGTTAATGAGGTCAATTTTCCTTCAAACCAAGTTCACAGCAGTCTTGTAGCATCATTTGCTACAAATGGTGCTTGAAGAGCATCATTTATAGCCACCTTCTCTTGTGAGGCAGCTTCTTCCCTTGAACTCATGATGTGGCTGCATGCTTACAACAGATGGAAATTTCCTTCATCAGATTTCACATTGTAAAGCTTTCCAAGGACCACCAAATATAATGGGAAATGAATTTGGATCAAATATTGTCTTAATATTTTTGCGTCTGCAAAATTGAATTAAGTTTCTGTTTTGACACGAGAAAGACTACTCTGGTTTTATACATTGTTGCATTCTTTTTGAGTGAGTATTCAATAAATACTGCCTTTGTATATTTTCTCAGTTATGGAGCTGATTAACTTTTTTTTTCCTTCCCTACAGCATTGTTGTTCTACTGGACTTTAGCTTTCATAACTAAAACCATCAAATTTGTAAAGTTCTGTGATAATGGGGTTGGATTTTCTCAGCTTCGATTTTGCCTCACAGGACTGCTGGTTGTTCTATATGGAATGCTACTAGCTGTAGAAATAAATGTCATCAGAGTGAGGGTAAGTTGAGTGTTGTAAGCCTCCTGTCCATTTTTTTTTTTCCACGTTGCCAGGTACTTAGTATGAAACACATTTCTAACTGAGAGAGAGAAAATTCAATGACAAATAGAAATATATTTGAGAACTAAACGCAAACCCAATTTTATTTGGCCATAGCTTAAAAATGCCGGAATAAGCTGTAGATAAATTGATATAAATTTCACCTGGTTTTAAGTGTATATTATGATTCACAGTTTCAGTCATCAAAAACTAATATTTTTGAAGCAAGGAACGACTGGGTGAAAATAATAGTCTGCTATAAGAGATGGTATTAGACACACAATTAACATCTTTCATTTTCCAGGAGATAATTTCAGTAGCTGATTTACTGGGGTAAGTAAGATTGCTATATAGCCTCCCAGGTATGTACATTTCTTTGTGTCTCCAGTCATAATACAAACTAAGAGGTGGTTTTGGAACCCGCTGAGTAGATAATTGCCAACATTCTTGCCTTCAGCTGTTTCTCACCTAACTGTATGTGCAAATTAAACTTAGTCTCAGGAGGGTAAGGCAGGAGGGAAGGAACTTCTTCCATGTAACTGTTCTTGCTGCTTCCTTCACACTAATATATGATTTATTTCCAGTAATGCTTTAAGCAACATGAATTGTACGTATGCCATACGTTTTTTTCTTCTTGTAATAAAACTGCATCTTAAATGAGATTTGGCCATTGTGGAATTATAAGCCACAAGGAGGAATAAAAATGGTCACTGTCTACTGTCATCTTTTTTTATTTTCTGTTTATTTGGATTTCATTATTAAAGGATGTCACTGGTGCATAAAATCAGCTAGCCAGCACCGTGGGTTTTTTTACTGCCTGTTGTGTCTATGCCAGAGTTTGGAGACACAGGCTTATTGTTGCAGCTGCTGAAGGAAGGGATGAAGAGATTAGGTTGGATGGAGAGTCAGCCACTGCTGGGACAGTTTGTGGCGGGGAAGAGAGGGTTGGCAGGTAAGAAAATAGTGAAAAACAAGGTGAAGGCATTTATGCAGCAGAAAGGGAAGACATTAGCCTCAGCTTTTTGTTTTTTTTCTGCTGCCTTCTCCCATCTTCTCTCTGAAGACAAAAACTTTGTTTGACTTCGAATCCCAACTCTGTCTTCTCCCTTCCTTTCATCGTTTGTCTAGATAGCTGTTCCCAAACCCATTACTGTTTTTCATAGAATCATAGAATGTCTTGGGTTGGAAGGGACCTCAAGGATCATCAGGTTCCAGCCCCCTTGCCACAGGCAGGGTTGCCAGCCACTAGATGAAGTACTAGATCAGGTTGCCCAGAGTCCCATCCAGCCTGGCCTTAAGCATCTTCAGGGATGGGGCGTCCACAGCCTCTCTGGGGAGCCTGTTCCAGCACCTCACCACTCTCTCAGTAAAAAGCTTCCCCAGTGTCCAACCTAAATCTCCCTTCCTTTAGTTTAAAGCCATTCCCCCTTGTCCTATCACTATCTACCCATGTAAAAAGTTGATTTCCCTTATGTTTATAAACTCTCTTTAAATATTGAAAGGCCAGTGAGGTCTCTCTGCAGCCTTCTCTTTTTGAGGCTGGTCAAGCCCAGTTCCTTCAGCCTGTCTTTATAGGAGAGATGCTCCAGCCCTAGGATACGTGCACTATTTCTCTGGCTATGGCTGGGAAAAATAGATCAGTGAAGTGTATCCAGAAACCCTACTGATACTGATGTGATTTAGGTACAGGCATGAGTAGAAATTGAGCAAAGTTTGTGACTCAGAACTTCTAAGAGGTGTATTTTTAACAGATGTTTCATTTTCAAAAAAAAAACCAAAACAGCAACATCTGGAAAAGAAGCTTTGTCTTGACAGTAGGAAATAATCAGGAGTTTTCCCTTGTTCTTTCAGCATTTAAGCCAATGAAAGCATTTGTTAGTGCCATATGCACTGTGGTACAGTGGTTTTCTAGACTCAGGACTGCTCAGGTCACTGCGTGTTTTGAGCTAGCTAAAAGTGAGGCACTGTGGCATAGAAGAAGAACCACTGTTGTAGCCTCAGAGCTTTGCTTGAGCTGGTGTGTCCCGTGTCTGGAATACAGAGTGAGTGGGTCAGTACTATGCAAAATGTGAGTTATTTGTATTTTTCTTCAAGTATACAAGTTTTTGCCTCGTAAACAAAATAATGCTGAGTGTTCAGGGTAATATATTTCTAGGCTAGATGCCTCTAATATTTCCACATTACCTGAGGAGACTGAATTGCTATATTGTTTAAATTTGAATACCTAAGTTCCATGAGTACTTTTGAGAATGCAAGCCTTTGATTCACTGATGATCTGCTATGTTCTTACCTCTTACGTATTCCTTGTAGACTTGTATTTTCTACATGAGTGTGATTCTTTTGGGGGATTTTTTTGAATTTCAGAGATATGTTTTCTTCAAAACTCCTAAAGAAGTTAAACCTCCTGAGGATCTCCAGGACCTTGGTGTTCGATTCCTACAGCCGTTTGTGAACCTGTTATCCAAAGGAACATATTGGTGGATGAACACATTCATCAAGACTGCCCATAAGAAACCAATAGACTTGAAAACCATAGGCAAGCTTCCCATTGCCATGAGAGCTCTGACCAATTACATTCGTCTTAATGAGGCTTTTGAAGCACAGAAGGTATGCAAAGCATAGAATTGTCAGTACACTTTCTCACTATTTACATTTTTCATTGCTTTTTATGCTATGACCACGATATAAAATTGTGCAAGCGGTCATGCCAATGGAGTATCCGTTAATATAGTTTTCTGCATACAAAAACATCACTCAGTTATACCTTGTACAATTCACAAAGTTTCTATAAATGAGCATGCGCATCAAACACATTACTGGTTAAATGCATGTAAAATCCATATGGCTTCTATTACAATGCAGAAAGTAATTACCGACTGTACTCACTAAAACATCATTAACATTATTCCTAATAAGACCTTGGAACTGTTCAATTACAGAGTCAGTGTTAATGAGGTCTTGTAGTACTATTTTATGATGTTGTTTGAGCTACGGTTTGTCCGTAAGAGAATTCAGGGCCAAAACTACCTTAGCTTGACTCCCTGTTGGGAACCAAGTGTATTCAGAAATGTCTTTTGCAGCTTATCTAGAACAGCATAAGCTTTTCGACCCCTGTGTTCACAGGAAAACAAAACCTGCCAGTTCCCACTTTTTTTTCCTACTCCCCTGGCAAGCCACAAACATCAGTTACTTGATACCTGTTAAGGATAGGAAAGAAATAATGTCTTCTTTTTGTGAAGTGAAGGAGAGTACAAATTCAGGCTTTGTAGAAAGAGTAATTGTGATTTCTGTGCTTTTCTAGTTCAAAGATTGCAAGCGATTGTCAATGAATTAAAGCAGGGGAAAAATAATGTATTGTACCTGAGGTTAATACATTATATAATCCTAGATTTTCTTTTCATATTCTGAACAGAACAAGAGACCGTCTTCTCCACAGGGATCCAGGTCAATTTGGCGTGCTCTCTGCTGTGCTTTTGGGAGACCCTTACTCCTCAGTAGCACATTCCGTATTCTGGCTGACTTGCTTGGATTCGCTGGTCCCCTCTGCATCTCTGGGATCGTTCACAATGTTGGAAAAGGAAATAACACCATCCGCCCACAGGTACTGTCTGTACTGGGTCTGGCTGGGATGGAGTTAACTTTCCCCACAGTAGCCCAGGTACTGCTGTGCCTTGCACTTGTAGCTAGAACAGCATTCATATTGCACCAGTGACTTTCCCTGAGCAATGCTGGCACAGAATCAAGAGTAATAGTTTTCTCTAGGTTAAAATGCTCCTTGTCTCAACCCACGAGCCTTTTTTTCAAGGTATTTTCTCTTCTTTTGAGGAGAGGGAATGAGAGCAATGTGGTGGAGATCAGCTGTCTATGTGTGAAACCACCACGCTGTAAAATGTCATAAGAATAGGAGTAAAAAAAGTAGTGCTAAAACTGCGTATTACTGATTCTTAGTAAGGAAGGTGACTGCAATGTATTTGTGAATGCTAGAAGTGCTAGTATGTATGTAACGGCTACTGCTGACATTGGTACCTGGGTGGTGAACATAACTGTGTTACCTACACATGTCATCAGGCTTGCATTTGGGAAAATAATGCCATTCAAGATAATGGTGAAACACTCAGAATCTTGCTAATACTGTTAATATTTTAGGTACAGTTGTGGCAGAGGTTGAACCAAGTATGTGATTAAGTGCTTTTTGGAAATGCAAAAGGATGTTTTTAAGAGGCTTGGCTTTTCATTTCCAAAAATAAGAGATGTCTAAGAGGATTAAAGCATGCCTTTAACATCATGATAAAATACCAAATGATTTAGCTGTGAGAGAGAATTTCTGCTAGTTGCTCTGGAGGTATTGGTTTTCAACTGATGCAGATTTTTTTAAAGATGCTATTTAATTGAGTGCTTCCCAAGAAGAAACTTCTTGATTTTTTTTTTCTTTCCTTTTTTAAATGTATAAATCAGGAGGTGTTTTTTCATAAAGTAGGATTACTCAGCCTCCATTTTTATGAGAAATATCACCTTTTTTTTTTTTTTTGCAGCTCGTTTATTGTTTGGTAAAAGATTGATTTCTGAAGTCTGTTGACACTGATGGAAATATACTCATTCACTCAAGTAGGCTTTGGATTAGGTCCATTGTAAATATTGAAATACATTGAACGCATTTCAGAAAAAAAAAACAAAAGCCTCAAGCAGGAATGAATTATTTATACATGTTGCAATCTTTGTCCTAATATTTGGAGAGTTTTGTATGCCAAGTAGATCCAATGAAAACCAGTCAAAGCAGGAAATTAAAAAACGAAGGCTATAGAGGATATGTTGTGGCAAAGTAGTATGCAAGCTTTGGAGGCGCTTCTTGGTAATTTGTTTGGAACACTTAATGTCTCAGCTGAAATTATACCAAATAGCTGTTTACAGGTTATCCTGTTTAATTTTCCCATTGAAATGTCAGCCTATTGTCACTCCCCTATTAAAATGCTCAAGTCTGGTAGATAGGCTCCTAGCGGAGTGTCATCCAGCCTTGATGTTCTCACCGTGTCCGGCTAAGTGGTAGCCTCGTGGTTGTAATGTATACCATTTGGGGGTTGCATAGCAGCAGTGTTCACTGACGGTGATAGTCCATGTGTGACCATTAAGAGTTCATTTTACCTTTGATTAAAAGGCTCCACTGAGGCTGCTTCTTCTGTTTCAGCCTGATTTTATGGTATTGTTTTTCTGTTAAGAGGCTAATTACTTTTCTAACTGAAAACTGCTTTTTCAGAATTAGATGAACTACCTTTGTAAAATGTACTGAGGTTTTCTATTTGAACTATTCGTAAATAGACTGGTGTGTTCAGGGAAAACTCACATATATATATATATGCACATTTCTAGTCAGCTGGATCTAGTCTGGAGAAACTACACCCGCTCTACATCTAGGAATATTATATCCCTCTTGTAAGGAATGAACAAGTAGAACCTTGCCTTTTAAATTATTTGCTCATGAGAGCTTCATAGCTAGAGGAAATAAACCTTTTTAAAACAGCGTCTTATAAAAGTAAAGCTATGGGAAATCGTTGCTTCTGTCTGATGTGCTGCTGCATTTGACGGATTTGGACAGAATTTCCATACAGTTGGACAGAATCAGCCAAGCCAAGTAAGCTGTGAGTGCAGTGGGGAGTGTCTGCTTGGCCATCCCTTAAAGTGACTTTTCTTCACTTGAAGTAGTTTAGACTGGGGAGGTGTTGTGGCGAACTTGTAACTTTCAAACAGAAGGTCTGTCTTTGAAGCTGAAGGCAAAGAGATAAATCTTAAGATATATTTGCTCTGTTCTTCAGGTCCTTTGTGACAAATGAAAACTGCCAGGGAGCTGGAGCTCTGAGATCACGTGCGTGTCACGGGCGGTATTAACTGCTTTAGTTTGTGCCACAGTTAGACACGACAACATCTTAAATTCTGTCACGTTCTTCATGTTTATTTATAACTTCAGTATCAATATTTATGGCCACCCCTGGAACATTCTCATGACATGAATTTGTCTGAGTGTTCAGCACTTCACACCGAAGAAGAGACTGTCAGAACAGTAACCTTCATATTTTGCGTTAGGATTGGTGTTTCTACTGTTAGGAATATTTGTTGACATAATATATTCAAATGATACATCAGATCTACAGAATCATTATTTGATAAGATGTAGAAGGCATAGGACTCAGTGTAAGAAAAGGCTCAGTATTGACACTTAAGATTGCTTTCCTCAAGGGCCTGTAAATATTTGGAATAGCAGCCTTTTGCTCAGCTTTATACTGGCCAGTGCCTGCTAGTACTTCAGAAATTATATTATCCTGAAGTTATCAGGGAGGTGGGATACCAAATGTCTCCAAAACCATTTTTTGAGGACAAAATATCTAATTAATTCTATCAACTTCTCAGTTATTTGCCATACATTCAAAAGGTTCAGGAGTTGTTCAGTTATTTCCTTACACTTCCCAGAGGCTGGCAAGTGTGCTTAGACACTGACTGTAGTTTAGTCATGTAGGTGCTCAGTGGCTGTAAACCATCATGGCCTGATGATGCATGTGAGGCTTTGTGGATATCTTGGTGAAAGATGTCTCTGTGTGTGATGTCTCTGTGTGTGTGATGTTTATATCTATGTATGTGTACATCCTCCTTTTCTCTCAAGTTGTGTACTGGAATAAAAAATGAGAACTTTCATTTCCCTTTTCCTCCCTGCTTATCTATTATCTACTGTTTTAATTTGAATCAACTCTACGTCAAAATCTTTTTGCTAGGAAAGTGTGATTTCTCCAAATGTGTTTGTGTAAAAAATATATATATCTAAAAAAAATAAAAGGTAGTATTAGCTGCAGTAATTATCAGTACTCGCCAGATGTGTATGTAGGTCAGCATTAAAATTATGCTGCTTTTGTCGCTGCCTTTGGTATAATACACTGCAATCTGCAACCTTTGTGGCTGTGATAACACTAACATGACAGTAAAGAGAAAGGATGTCTTTGACAGTCATAATCTTTCAGTATTGCAGACATGTATGTTGTTATGTCGTATGTGACTTTCTCCCTGGGTGAGCCTGTGTTCAGTTAAAAAGAAATCACGGGGAAGAACTGCTAAAATTATAGATGGCCTGTGAATTATTTCAGAGGAAATATTCTCACAGCTACAAGTTAAGATACACCTGAGGACACGTTGCACGTTTACGTAACAAATGTCAATGATGCTGGGTTTATCCCAAATGTATTTTTTTCTTTCTTCACTGAAACTACTGACTTCTGCAGTTGTATTATATTGTGAGAATATATACAGTGCACAGGAAATAACAGGTGGCTCCTGGGCAGTTAAGCAGTCGGTACAGTTTGTCTGCCTTACATGTGCCTGATGCTTAGGAGCATAGATATTAAAAAGTGTGAAAATAAATTGGAAGCATATAATTGGCCGTGGACTTGGCCAATTTATCAATTTCTCTTCTCTTTTTCCTCTGTCAAGGCTTTACGGGTAACACAGGAGAAGACTTAGTTACACGCACAATATTCCAGGCATGGTACATTTTCTAAAGCTTCCAGGCTAAGTGTTGAGACCTAGGTTGTCTTATTTTTCAGAGTTACAGCATGAATAACTTATGTTCACATTCGCATCTTGCAGGGTTCAAAGGCAAGTTAACATGGTTTGAAGAGCTGAACTTGTAAGATTATTTATAATCTGGAAGAGCTACTCTTACTGCACTGCAGACCTTTTGTAGTATATAATGCTGCTATTTCCTGTTTGAATTACTGTAGAACTGACAGTCATTTATGGCTTAAAATCTATTAAAGTCACAAATAACTAAATCCGTAATTAAATGTCTCTATCTGAACATAATTATTGACACGTACTGTAATTGTTCAGAAAGTTTTACATCTGAAACAGATTGAAGAAAACAAGCACATCCAGCAATTGCCTGTATTTTATTTGAATTGGAAGATCCCATGTGTTTGAATACTTTCTCGGTAGGCTTTTCTGAGTGCTAATGCCTTATTTTTAGTTCGGTGGTCCCACAGATTGCAGAAGAGTTTATGTACATTCAAAACTGGTTGAAGTCAAAGCGTCTGGCTGAACTGGAAATAAGTTATTGAATGAAATTGTTTTTATTCCCTGTTTTCAGAGTATGTAATTTGGTGCTTTCAAGTAACGTTGAAGGAAATTTTCCGTGTTCTTGTAAGATACTGCACTGTACACTTGCTTAAAAGGATATGGCCATGAAGAAGCCTCCTCATGTGAATAAGGAGCATTTGTGTCAACAAAGTCTTACAGAAACAGAATCATAATTACTAGCTTTGTGTCCAGTGTTGGTTTGAATCTTAGTAGCTTGTAACAAAAAACACGTATCCGGGAAAAGGGAGTGAGCATAAGAAATCCATACACATCTGTACTGCATAGCAGACAAAAGTGCTTTGACAGCTGTTTATGTTGGCTAGTGTTTGAAGAGCCAACCGCAATTCATTTTTAAATGATCAGATGTTCATGTGGGATGACTCCTTGCTGTTGATAGATGACCTCCAGGACACTTCATGAGATGTTTAAGCTGTTGCGTGCATGGATCAGACTAGTTTCCTCTCATGAGAAGGAGTATTCTTCTGTGAGGTAGAAGGCACTGTGTCAGGAAGCTTGTCCTGGATGTGTTCTTATGTGTGCTCTTCTCAGAGAGTAATACAAAGGATCTTTTCAAAAGCTATTTTGTTTGTTATCTGGTTTACTTATTGCAAAGGCAAGCATAGATATCTCTGTTTTTAAGACTATAAATTACCATACTGGTGGCAGGAGGATAGATAGCGTGCTTATTACAGTAATGGCAGGAGCCATTATGGCTGTTAAAAGATGGAGTGAGAAGAGGCGGAAGAAGTACCCTAAAGCTCTGCTTCCTCTGGCAAATGTAGTGGCCTGTTGGGTTGCCATAGCTAAAAGGCCTCGCCCCTCCTTCCACGTTTCTTGTTGACCCTGCTCCCTTTCCCTCCTTTGATTTTATTCTGGCACCCATCAGCCCGTTTTGTGGTCTGACTCAACCCATCAAATTAAAAGGGAGCTAGCAGATTATTTTTCCTGGGCTGCTTTTCTCGCTAGTGATTTGAACTGGCTCAGTGAGAGATCCCATAAGATCCCAGACTAGCACACAGTAAGGTACAGAAGCGTGCAGCTTGGAGCAGCGTGGTTGCAATTAAGGGTAGAGAGAAGTGCACTCCTCTTTCAGCTGGCTTGACATCATCTTGCAAAACCACAACTTCAAAACTAGGTTTAGCCTCTGTATTAATTTGTCATATGGGATTTCTACAAAGAGTTAACTGCAAGACACAAATCAGATGTAATAAAATGTACAGTCTATGAGTGTTTATGAAATGTGGTTTATTAAGTGTTGCAGCAGTCTTAAAAGCTTTATCAGCGCATGAACTATCTAGACTAGAAATGTGCTCAGTGAGGAGTACAGCAGGAGTGCAAATGACAAAGAAGCCTCCTGGGAGGAAGTAGAAAGAGACGTCTTCCTCCTTTTGCCTTTAATGGCAGCTTAAGCCAACAATCAACATTTTCAAGGAACCAAAAGGATGAAGAGGAAGGCAGAGGCATTCTAGTTTCAGAAGATTCTCAAGGTGAGCCAGACTCTGAGCTAGTTGTGGCACTGAACATGTCAAATAAATGCACTGTTTTCCCAGTGAACTGTAGATGTGCTTCAAAATGCACTCCAGTGATCTCACAAACTTCCTAGGAGCTAGTGACCACAAATAAAATAAGTGCCGAGCAAACCTGTTAAATGCCACAAACGGAAATAACGTGCGTATTTCCAGGAGTTGGAAGGATGTGTTTTACAGCAAGTGGAGAAGGTCAGTTTAGCATTTGGTAACCTTAGATGTCAAAATAAGGAGACAAGTTTTTCTGAAGGGTGTTAACTAGTCCTTTCTGACAATGGGCAGGGCGTTTCTTTAGCAAATGATGATACTGTGTTACTCAAAATGTCCTAGAATTTTGGAAGGACATCAGAAATCCTGTAAATGTCACTTTGCATTTAAATAGAACTTACTGAGTTGGCAAATGATATGACTGTCTCCTTGAACTGTTAAACGGTGAGGTTTCAGATCATGTTGGAAGCGCTTTCAAAGTAATAAACTGTGGTTATCTGCTTATTAATTATGCAAAACTGATAATTACATGGCAATTGCGCCTAATTTCTAATCTTTTAACTTTTTTTTTTTTAGACTAAAATTCTTGGTGTTTTCTTTATTTCGTCTCAAGAGTTCCTGTCCAATGCGTATGTTTTGGCTGTACTCTTATTTTTTGCCCTCCTGTTGCAAAGGACATTTCTCCAAGCATCATACTATGTTGCTATTGAAACGGGAATCAACTTGAGAGGTGCAATACAGGTAGCCAATATATCAGTTAACCTGTTTTCATGCAATCGTACATGTGTTTGTAAATATATAACTGTAGTAGTTCAGATCAGTTATAGCAACTGAAAGAGTTCTCTCCTGAAATAAACTGAATTACTTTTGCCATTAAACTATTGCCATTAAAGATAGCTTAAATTTCCACAGAGATTCTCTTTTTACTCTATTTCTTATGGTATTTTTAATAACCATCCATTATATTTGGAAGTATACATATAAATATACTTTGGACATAGGCATAGGTTATATTTACAATGCATGGAGTACCACGGGTTGTGCCACTGAGTGACTAGGCGCTGCGAAGTCTGTAATTACTGAACTTAAGATCAGTAAAATGGAGGCCTTAATTACTGAGTAGCTGTGAACAGCAAATCAGTGTTTTATGTAGTATACAAAAATCTGTGCCTGAAAGAAGAGTAAGTGAGAGAATTAGGAGCTATATTGCGATGTGATACTTCCAATTGCACTGGCTGATATCTCTCCTTTGACATCTTGGAAGCCAACCAAGTTACAGTGTTTATCCACTGAACTTCATGGACCCTCTGAGAGTCTTTATATAGGTGGATGCTTTCAGTAGCAGCATAATTATTTAATCCTCTTTTGATCATGTACTTGGAAGCAGTTGTCAGCTGCCAGACTTCTGGATTTCACCCATTGGTTTTCTCTTATTAGAGTGAAGTAAAAATTACTTAAAGAAATAAAAACTTGACTTAAAATATACAAGGCACAAAACATATTAAGCAGAGTCACTACGACTGACTGAAAAATATGTGGACTGCAGCAACTAGAAAATGGTAAAAGGGGAACTGCAAGAAAATAATGTTACGTTCCCTTGAATGTTGTTTAAGAAAATTCATTCTGTGCACTTGGGTACTACACAGAAGCTCAAATAATGCCAGCAGTCATACCATTCAGACTGGAAAATTCTAGATGTCATTTGAAGCAGCGTAATTAATGTTAGTGGCAGTCTCCCTGCCAGTATTTAATGACAAATGCTTTTTTTCTGTAATTTTTCAATTACTTTACAGCTTTTATCTCTTTATTCCCCTGTATAAATCTGCACCTGTTCCACATGCCCAATACAACTTCATACTGAATGATGGATAGTTGGCACTCGATCAGAAGACGTTTACTGAGTCAAGGTGCCTTCTATCAGTGAAATCTCATGACTGTAAAGCATGATTGTGCAGCCTTTTAGCAAACAAGCTGGTAAAAGTACCCTTTCATTATTGTGTAGTGAGTTATTTTTATATGTGGTGCCTGGTTCTGTACTAAGGTAACTCATTCACTACAGAATCAGACCTGTTCCATTATTTGCCTGTGAATTAATGTTCGCTATGGGACTAGTTTTTCTAGCCAAAATGTAATAATATTCTCAGCTTTAGACCAGGAATACAGTTTCATTCTCTTACTGATCCTCTAGGATGTAAAAAGGGAGTAGTTAGACAACCATTATGTACCTAAGTGTGCACTGTGCTTCCTGTGGGCGAGCAATAGGAGAGTAGCTTAAAATTTTTAATCATAACACAAAAGGCACAACGTAACTATTTTCATTCAAGTTCCTAGGGATTTGGGCTTCCCTTGACGTGCTGGATGGTGTCTGTGTTTTAATTGGAATTAGAAATCTTGTTTTATTTCTTTATACTAACAATACTTCCTCCATCTTCCAGACAAAAATATACAATAAGATTATGCAACTTTCAACTTCTAACATGTCTATGGGGGAAATGACTGCAGGCCAGATCTGTAACTTGGTTGCCATAGACACAAACCAGTTGATGTGGTTCTTTTTCCTCTGCCCTAACCTTTGGGCTATGCCAGTACAGGTAAGGAGACCAAGCATGTCTTTTAGTTATTAATGTACATCGATTTGTAATGATTGTTTGCTTATGAATTTGAAATTGAAACTTGAAAAAAGTCTTCAAGCTATTAATATCTATAGATGTTATATGTACCATAATCCATATCTGTGACTAGATATTTAAGATTTTATTAGGATCTTCATCTTGGTGCTTAAGCTTGAAAAACTAAGCTGATAGTCATTTTTCAGTGAAGTAGCATTTCTTTGAGTCTGTGAAATGGCTTGTCTCACTGCATGGCCGTGTGGTTGGGTTTATGTTAGTAATGAGGGTAGGGCAGAAACAGAGTTCTGATTGCATGCTAAGCCAGATTGATTCTCTGACCTGGAGAAGTGTTTTTGAAACCTAATATGTTACACTATGCCTTCTGGTATCTCTGTGGTGGTGAGGGACAGATTGTTTCTGAGACTGAAATAGGACCTGCAGGAAGGATAAATCTGCCTGAATCTCTGGTAAAAACTCTTGCTAACTCTTACGAGAATTGTGTAAGGCCTCAAGTCAGGATAGTGAACACATTCAAGTGTAAACAGCAACTTACCTAACTGATGACTTCTTAACTTTTTTTGTGGTCTACCGTTTGCATTCACTCTACATATGTATGAGCTATATATCTATATGTTCATACACGTTGCAGTAAAAGATTCAGAGAGACTATAGTCGTAATTTTACAAGTCAAAGCGTTTCTACATTTATACAGTATAAATGTATTTACCTCTTCCTTGTGCAAGATTAACTGCATCAGGGTATAGACCAAGTTTTCTGATCTGCTCCACAGAAGCTTAAAATTTTCCATTGCATATTCTGTAGCGTGTCAGAGTCATGAAGATTTCCTGACTGTTTTCTGAAAATATAGTAATGTTTGCATTAAAATTTACCCTGAAACTCTTCAGTAGATCAGAACAGTTAGTGTCAAAGCACACCTTTTTTTTTTTTTTTTTTTTTTTGGTGGGTGGGATATGCATTGCAAAATACCAAGTGGTAAGTCATGTTGGTTGCAAAGTTCTCTCCAACACATGTTTCTGCAGCATTCATTCAGTACCATGTTTTATGAGGCAGTGAAAGTAATTACTGGATGCTTGAGAGATGGTAAATAAGAAGTTGAACAAGCTTCATTATAATTTAAAATGGATTTTTGATTGTTTTATAGCTCTTAACCAAACAATCAGTATTTCAACATCTGGAGTGAATTTTTTAATTATCCTTGACTAGAAAACCTACTTGTTCATAACAAGTCAGATTTTCTGTACAGTCCAGATAATTTAAGTCCCATCTTTTCGGTGACTGGAGTCAGCAGGAGCTTTACCGTTGCCTGAAGGTGCTGTTTGAGAGCCTCTGAAATCAATGAAAAGAGGCTTAAAGATGCTTGTTACTTGAAAGAGGCCCTCACTAGGTTTGACTCAAACCCTGGGAGCAAAAGGAGCCCCCTGTAAAGGCTTTTTCCCCTTCCATTTTATAAGCGCTCGTGTTTGATTCCATTGTGATTACTTAAAAAAAATAAAATAAAATAAAAATCCTGTATTCTCATATCTTCGGTTTAGTGGCAGAGATGATTTACAGTACTAGTGAAATGTTAACTTGTCTCTTTTAAAACTGGCCACAAAGCAATTTCTGCTTGAAAGTGTTTGCTGTTTTGAATACAACAGTCACTGGACTGTGGATTTCTTTTATTTTTGAAAGTAACCGGGGGTATCACCAAGTTTGTTGTTCGTGGTGTGTACCTCTGGCAGGTAAGAGCTTTGGGATGTTGATGAAAGGTAAGCAAATGTTACACGACACGATTGTTAAAAAACACGATTGTTACTTTCTCAGAAATACTAATGAGAACCTTCCCATCTGACAGATACTGTCCTCTAGCAGTTCAAATGTTACCACTTACTGTTGATTCTAAGCCTTGTAGTGTGGGTATGACAAATCCAGAAGCACTTGCATTAATGTTTACAGATTTCAGTACTTTTCAGATACTTCTATCCGTGTATTTCTATTGAAAAAATATTTTTGTTCCACACATGATATTGTCCTATGGGAAAACCTTTTTAATATAAAAGAGATAATTTAACTGTGGTCATGTTTAATCTATTGAAAATGTGTAATTTTCACTGCAAAGATTGAGCCTTTCAGTGGTCGAGTTAGAGAAAAAGTAAAATCAGGAGCTAACAACTCCCTCTGGATCCAGTAGCTAGAGTTGCTTTCCCTTGTTTGTGAGAAACTGAGCTTCTGTTTCTAGAACTAGTGTGTCCCACAGTAACCTTGATGGTCAACCAGTAATGGGCTAGCAGTAAATCAAGAAGTCACTCTTCCTTGTAGACTTAGTATTTCTGAGTGTCTGTTGACTGTATGCTGTTCAATGCTTTCCTGTAATTTGAGAGCCTAGTTGTCTGCCCATGGAGAATCAGTTGCAAATTAGTATCTTGACCTCTAAAGACAGTTCATGTTCTGGAGGGGAGCTCTGCCAGGACTGTCTGATGGGGTCCTTGCATGTGTTTGTTGGTTTCGTACACTCATTAAATCCCCCTCTACACTTTAGAAGCAGATTGCTCGATCACTCATCACAAAAACATTTTTAAATTAGCATTTAACCATTACTCTTACTAGATTTGTACAGTATGTATAATAGAAAAAACTTCTGTGATGCAGAGTATTTCCTAATTAAATACTGCGATTCATTTTAAGGTTCGCATTTAGTTCATCTGCAGGTAGGCATCAAAAGATTGCTAAAAAAAAAAAAAAACTTATTTTCCCTCTGTGAGCCTTGAATTCATGAAAGTGTTGATACGAAAGTGGGTGAAATATGTACGCTGTTTTTCTTCATGGAAGCACCCATTTCACGTGAACATATAGGGGAGATGATCAGCTTATGACTACTGAACTTTGGAATGATCGAAAATAGTGTTTATATGCATATGAGTATGCAAATGTAGTAGGAGTCATAGATAATGCTTTAAGGAAACTTCCAAATTATTATTTTTAATTAAAGATAATGATGTATTCAATTAAATTTCCATTACTGTGTCTTGTGAACCGACTAATTTATTAGCTATTACCATATTTTAAATAATAGTGTCAATGCTTTTGATCATTCAGGAGTCAGACATTAGAATAGTGGTAATTAACATGAGCAGCTTGTGCCTCTCTTTTCAGAGAGCAAGACTCTGGCTTGTTCTCTAAATTCTTATTTATCCAAAGGGAACTTTTTTTCTCTAACCTTTTTTTAACATTCATTGCTTGTCTGGTACTATGCATCCTTAAGACAATTCACGTGAAGTTTGTTGGTGCTTACTGGAATCGGAGATTCTGACTAATATGACTGTGATGTTACTTTTTTGGGTACTCCACAGCAATAATGTCATGAACATTGAGGACAGTTAACATTTAAAATATATAAGTTGCATTTTAATGGTATTGCATATTGGTTTCTATAGCAAGCGAAGAACTATTCCTTCTTTGTAGAATTCTCATGTGTTGTAGATTGATGTGTTCCAATCATATTGGAAAAGGTAGATTCTTCCCTTGGTGTAAAAAGGCTTAGATGTCAAAGAAGGATGCTATGTCATCCAGTCAATTAAGAATATTTAATAGTAAATGTGAAGGGAATAGCTTGATGTATTACTTAGAAGCATTTTAAAGATTATATTTCATTTAAAAGTATCTTTTTAATATTCTTATTTTTAAATAAAATTATTTTAAATAGCTGTTAGTGGGGGCTGTTATAAACGATACACAAATCTATACATCTTTTTTTAACTATTCATCATGGAAAGTCCATGAAAAATAAAAGTACATAGCTGCCTAGAGTTTTCTAGTTGTCTTGCAGTTTGTGATGAAAGTCACAGAATCCACAAGCTGGGGAGGAATACTCTAGGCATATTTGATCTTCTGACAGAATATTTTGACTGATCAAACCATGCTGCGGTGACAGTGATGCAGAGTGTAGGACATTTGGGGGTAGGACTGGCTGCAGTGGTGGTGGTTTTAAGTGTGCTGCCTGGTTATCCAGTGACTGATTATTGTGGTACGCACCCGAAGTGAAGTCAGCCCAAGTCTTTCACTCACTTTCTTTTCTCCTGATAGATAATTGTTGGAGTTCTTCTCCTCTACTACCTTCTAGGAATCAGTGCCTTGATTGGAGCAGCAGTAATCATAGTACTTGCACCTGTTCAGTACTTTGTAGCAACAAAACTCTCACAGGCCCAGAGAAGCACATTGGTAAGCATCTTCACACTTGCGTATGCTATTAATATCACCTCTGGTCTTTATGCATTAGCCTGTGTTTAGAATTACAAAGCTAATGGTGTGAAATTAACCAAAAACTGATTCTCAAACACCATGCAATGTTCAAAAATACGAAATGCAAGAATGTGAAAAAATGACAAACTTCAGCAGTAAAGATGCAATTTGTCTTGAGATTTGTATTTTTCAGCCAGTATGTCTTTCCTTTACAGAAAAAAATTAAGATCTTTCTATCTTGCAAATATAAATGATCAGTGTTCATTGACTGAAATGACCTTGTGCAGCCAGATGATACCCAAATAAATGAATCATGCAGAGCAATCTGTCCAAGGAAGTAGGAAAGCTGTATTTAACCTCAGGCCGTAGATACATTGTAGATGAGGAGATCTATGGATGTAACTTATTTAACTAAAGGTCCTGGCTCCCACAGCATGTTCCTCAACTAGGGAGCTTAGAGGTCTGCTTAGTCATGAGTTGTTCCTTGGTTCCTCGCTTGTCTGAAATGCTTGTATTGCTGCTGAGAAAGTTGCTTTGTCCACCTGCTCTGAACATTTTTCCCACGTTTGACAAGTGTTGCAATGCCAAGGAAGCCTTATGAACCTGTAATGATGCTGGACAGCAGGATTTGCTTGTTGAAATCTCTTCTGACACAAATTGTGGGTAATGAGAAACTTGTGCACCTTCCTGTGAGGAAAATAATGCCTCTGCATCAACAGTAACTACATCAACAGTGCTACCTTTGTAGTAATGCAGACAGCATTCATCCCTATCGCATCCAAGAAGAGTCAGCATCACCTAGAAATTCTTGCAGATGGGAGAAGAATTTGCCATGATTGGATTGTCTGTACTGTGCAGTGAAGTGCAGCACAAAGATCATTGAGCTAGCCTGAAAACTGGAAGCAGAGTAACTACCAGTGCACTGTAGCACCAAAGCCAAGTGGCCCTGCTCAGAGTCAAGGGCTCCCTACAGAATCACAACTTCTTGCTAATGCAGCCTGGCTGCTTTGAAGCCTGGCACCATTGTTTCCACTTTGTGGTGATTTGGCAGAGCAGCCTGCCCAGCTGTAGCTTGTCTGCTCATTCTGATCTCCTCTGAACATATTCAGAGTGCCTGTTGAAAATCCAGCCAATGTGCTTGGCAGTTGAAGTCATGAGAGGCTGCCTTGCAAGTAATCAGAAAGCTTTCAGAGGAGTAAAATTTTCAGTATGAGGTATGTGAACTAGGAGTAGAAACTAATTGGCTTTTCATTCAAGCTCTCGCCTTTGCAAGGTGAGATTCACTGTAGGAATCTCACCTTTGCAAAGAAAAACAAAATACCCAAAAGAACAGTGTGTGTCCAGAGAAATAGCAAATAGTAGAGAATACTTGACTGATTACAAGAGGCTGCATATAATTTTTGTGGTTCTTATGTTTAAGGGCCAGATGCTTTGATTATACTCTCGAAGTAAATGTGTATGCCAATGTTGCAGGAGTACTCCAATGAGAGACTGAAGAAGACAAATGAGATGCTTCGAGGCATTAAGCTCCTTAAACTCTATGCTTGGGAACACATCTTTCACAGCAGTGTGGAGGAAACCAGACAAAAAGAAATGACTAGCCTCAAGTCTTTTGCCCTTTATACCTCCATATCCAGTAAGTCTTCTCCTTCATTCTTAATCCACTGTTCAGCTAAAGGACTACTGCATTATTAGCTGTTAATGAGTTTACCATTTCTCTGTTGAGATCGTTTCGGTTGCTTTAGGCTCTCATCTCATACTCCTCACTTTCTATTCAGTCAGATGTTCCATTTCTCTAAGTAGAATTCTGCCTGTACAGGAAATATGCCTATAAAAGAAAGTCAAATCAAAGCTTCATAGCATTAGCTTTCCTGGAGAAAAGCTTTTAAGGGACAAGCATTTCACAGGCTAGCTCAAGCCAGTAATATTCTTTCTTATAACATAACATTCGGGTGGAAGCCTTTGTTGATGTTTATCTTTTTTTTTCCCTCCTGCACAATACAGTTTATCATATGATAGCAAATGTCTTTGCGTTGAAGCTCTAACAGGCAGTCTAGTCATACTGAAGAACACTATTCATATAATCTGTGAGATATGAGTGAATTGAAAACTTCAGCAGGAAGTACTCAAAGGCTACAAGCTACCTGTATTAATACCTTCCAGGCTAATAAAGGAGACAATTAGGAAAATAACTTCCAGTCTAGTTAATATCATTTGATTACATTTGCCCAAGAGATGTGCGGTTGACTGACTTCTCTGCGAAGTGATCAAGTGAGTAAGAGGGCAAGATCTTGATCTCACTGAATTCCATTGATATTGAGATTTTCATTGACCTACGAGACCAGATTTTCTCTCTGGGGATCCAGAGCGCTCTGTGCTTGTAGGGTAGTTTGCATTTCAACATAAAACATGAGTGGATAGTTATTACTCATTGCTAACCCATATTCCTGCTCCATCCAAGAGAGGTAAGAGTAAGAGAATTCAGGGCACTGAGACAAACACTGTTACAGGACAAGGGGGAACAGGCTCATTGTTTACATTTTAGTAACTCTAGGCCCAGCTGAAATCAAAACTCTACCAAGCTTGGATACTGCTACAACCTCGGTCAATCTCCTGAGGATGTTCATAATCAAAGTAGGAAGCCTGACAAAACCGGTGTAATTATGCTTAACCGAATGGCATAAATCACATAGTTCAACTTTCTGTAGCGTTTGTGTGGAAACACGAGGTCCCGTGCAGATTCCCATCTGAAGTAGCCAGCCTACGTGGCAGCCCCAGTGGTATGACCTGCACAGCCTCTGCTGGATCTCCCTTCCTTGCGCTGTGAAGCACTCAAGCTGCTTGCCAGACCTCATGACCAGCTCAGTCTTCCTGCAGGTGTCCCGTGCCTGAACTGTATGTGAGCTGAGCATGCTTTAGAATCCATAGATTGCTCATCTCATCTAGATTGCACTGCTGGGTTCTGTGTAACTGAAGAGATTAGTTTTTTGGTAACTGGAGAAATAAACTGAAGGTATTTAGAAGAATTCTGTGTATAGATTATTGTGTATTTTCCTATTTCAAACATTAAAAAAAAAAAACATTATAATGCCGCTCGTAGTATTTTAACATTTACCTTGTCTGAATGGAAATTGTCTAAACATTTCTACATGTTTTCCTTCACAGTCTTTATGAATGCAGCAATACCAATTGCAGCTGTACTTATAGTAAGTATAGACTTCTCTAAGTTATGTTAATTGCAACCACATTTTCAAGTATCAGTGACGTAGAGATGAAAAAGAAGGAAAAGATGCAAACCTGCTACCTATTTGCAATTCCACTGGGAGAGAATGGAAAGTGTTCACTTTGCATCTGTGACCAGGGGCAACAAGGAGTATGCAGCACTCCTCCAAACTGTTAAGAGGATATAAGTAATGGTTCTTAAATAAGAGATAATAAACGAAATGCTTGTGGAATTTGAAGTCTTTGTGCATTTTCCTTCTTTATGACTAAATACTGATGATAATGTCTCTATCTTTGTAGACATTTGTAGTCCATGCTCATCTGACAAGAAAGGCAGACTTCTCTCCGTCTGTGGCATTTGCTTCCATCTCCCTGTTTCACATTCTTGTGTCTCCATTGTTCCTGCTCTCCAGTGTGGTTAGATCCACTGTCAAAGCATTAGTAAGGTGAGAACTGTTAAATGAATACGCTTGCTCCCACCTCTTGGACTATAGCTCACTTTGCAATTGTAATTTTAGAAATAACACTGTGATTATTTATCAGTGATCACTGTAAGTTGCTTCCGTACCTTATGCCTTGCATAATGCCCTCGGCTGTAGCATGCAGGCCAAGTTCTTCACTGGTACAATTGTCACAAGCAGTGTTTTGTGGTCTGCTGTTATTAGTTGATCGTATAGAATGAGCTGAGCTGTGTCGGTACCACATGTGACGCGTATGTGATCATAAGAAAGGAGGTGAAAACTTACTGAAGGTGTGGTTCTGTCTGCCACACAAATGATTCCTCTGACTTCCTCCCTCACCTTCTACATGAAGCATGTAGAAGATGATCACAGGAGTACTTGTGTTTCAGTGTGTGTCACTTAGGCTTTGCTCTCCCACCCACTCTGCGTGTTGGTGGCCTGTTACTAGAGAGCTGGGCTTAAAACAAGCAAACAGCACCAAAACATAACACTGCAGACATAAAAATTGCAATATTAGGTGTGGGAGTAAGCAAATGACAGAATGTCTACTCTAGACTGGATGAATTTTAACTTTCTTATGAACACGTTAGCATGAGCATTCAAAACCTGGAATAATAACCAGTACTTGAGTCTTTTTGTCAATAAAACTGGTGCTCACTGGGAGGTTTTCCTTGAATATCAACAGCTTTGTGTTTGAAACAACAACAAAAAACCCAACTCCTAATACTCATCGTACTCTGTGTAACTCTACCCTACTTAAAGGCTTCTTACTTGATTACGCTGCTTTGTGACCTCAAATATAGCTGTCTAAAATCTTGCCTAAAGTTTTGGACAGATAGTGGATACCAGTCCTAGCTTAATTGTCTTTCTGCCACTTTGGAGGTAGAGACTACAGCAGGAAGGTGAGATTGCCCTCACTGTTTAAAAATTCCCTGACAGCACGAAGTCACAGCTGTCTCCACTCCCCTAACAAGTGTGAAATTTGAGAGCATCAGCAGCTGGCATGAAATGTTTTGCAGGCACAGTGGTAGCCACTAGAGCTGTGGCAAAATGTCATGCTGAGAGTGTAGCCAGTGAAATATTTGGAGACTCATGCTGGTAATGGTCATTTATTTTGATCTGTGGAAGGATTTTTTTTTTTTGTCATGGAGTTCTGTGCCTGGTAATGCCACAATCATAGAATCATAGAATTAGGTTGGAAAAGACCTACAAGATCATCCAGTCCAAGCATCCACCTACCACCAATAACCCCACTAAATCAATGTCAGTGCTAAAATGATTAGCGTCAGCAAGTATTAACTGCTAACCAAGAGTTGTTCATGAATGATTTTTTTTTTTAGTTATCTTTTTGTTTGCAGCCTATTGCCCTGCCATTTACAGTGCAGGCGGGAGTCCCCAGTTAAAATTGTGCAACAAAGTTGACAGGAACCCTGTCTTCCTGGCTGTCTGTATCTTAGTGGTTCCCTTAGTGGTACAGAGTGTGTTGCTCACTAGTGCTACAGGTGCTGCTCTGGATGTGTCTTCTGCATTCCCCAGCAGTCAGTGCAGTTCCTTGGAAGCAAATGCCTGATATTTTCAGCCCATACAAACACACGCTTACTTGAATATCTTGTTAAAACAAATGCTGGAAAGCTGTGCTTGTACTAATTGAGCACAACTAGTGTTTACTTGCTGTAACTATGCTTACTGTTACACCTTGCTGCTAATTAAGTGGCTGATCAATAAGATCAGATAAAGGTAATTAACTTCATGAATCTATTACTTAGCTTTCATTAGGCTCAGATATTCTAATTGTGTTTAGCAAGTGTACAAGACAGCTTGTCCTGCAGTGGCAGAAAGGAATTGGCTGAGTGATGCAGAAGATGATCCAGAAGTGGAACAAGCCTGTAAAGTGATATTAAGAATGTGTTACTGGCTTTGCATCTTGGGCACTTCACAGTCACTGCTTTGTTAATATTGGCTAGAATCTCTAATGCCAGATGCTCTTAAAGACAAGAATCTCCGCAAATGCGCTTGCACATATGTAATGTGATAAAAAGAGACTGGCCTAATTGCAAAACATCATCATGGATTGTTGTTGACACTCGGAACAACTGTGTGATTCACTGCAGTGGTAGAAGAGATTTAAAGCTTATGTTCCACATAAGGCTACTGCAAAATTCCCAAGTTAGGGGGCCAGGGTGCTTGCTCCTGGGTTAGAGGAGGAACTGCTGTAAAGTCTTTAAGTTTTAAACAGTCAATTGATTTATTTCTTACATGTGAAGTCTTCAAGGACCAAGGAAACTGTGTAGAGTTTTCTATCAGAAAAGGTCAAGTAGCAAGAGTGGCATTATGTATCTTACCGAGTTTAATATGAAACTGCTTTTTCAGTCAGCTGTGCAAATAACTATGTTTTAATCAATATCTCTAGCGTGGGGCTTAAAAATAAGGTTCCCAGAGGAGATATTGGAATTCTGGTGAAATTGCTGTGTCAGTTGGAGCTCTGCAGAGAGGATAATTTATTTATTTTTATTCTTTAAGAGTGTACAATGGTGAGGCACCCTGAAGTATGAGTTGATGCCTCTAACAAAAGATTTGCTCACAGCTGTTTGTCACTGTATTTCCTCAGTTGTTGTCTTAGAAGTAGTAAAGAAGTAAGGAAGAACATTAGGCAGATTGCTTGCAGAGAAAAATCTTGGTGTTTAGAGTACAGCAAACTTGATATAAAGCCAGTGAGCGGGGAGCACTAACAAAACTATCAAATGGCTTAATAAAGACATGGTCTTGTTTGGGTGCATGCTGCAAGGATATATTTTCTGTCTTCTCTTCCTCCCTTCCTTATCGTGATGCAGATAAGCAGGGGTCTTTTGTATCTGCTGTTTTCAATTTCAGAGCAATCACTCAAATGTTAATGTATGCCTGTAAAGAATTGACCTGCTGCTGAGTCCCAGTTCCACGTAGATGGTGGCTAGGCCATCATTTTGGTCCATTTAAGGACATTTAAAATATTCTGTTAAACATCTGGTTCATTGAACAAAAGAGGCAAGGCCATTCCTAGCCCTGTGTTCTAGTGCTTTGTGCAAATAGAGGTGAATATCTAGAGACAGGCTTCTCATCTCATCCTCTGAGGTAATAGATGCTCATATTAAGAAACTGTGGTCTAGCATCAGGCCTGAATTACTTATTTTTCCTCTTGTCCCATCCCAGTTACTTCCTCTTCCTGTCTTAAATCTCTTAGATTGTAATACCTGCTGCACCCAAATCCACCCACTGTATCTCTCAGTCCTCAGATAGCTGCTGTTATCCCAGTGAGTAGTTTGATAGAAAACCTATAGAACCATTTATTCACTAGGCAGTTCCCAGCTGGGCATGATCCCTTCTTGCAGGACTGTGCTAACTTTAAATGGAGTCTGACTTAGGCGATCTCGTAAAGCTTTTGTCCAAGCACTGTTTTGGCACCATCAGAGTACCTCACAAGGCTCTCAGAAGAAACCAGATCTCCTTATGAAGAAAGAATCCCCAGTAGAGGAATGCAAAATAAATGCTGATATATTAGATTTGCATACTAACAGGTTGGCACATCTCATTATACTACAGTACAATTAGCCTTAGGCTAAATATTAGAATCAGTTATTTCAGTTGTCCTCTGTAGATATATTTTCAAGAATTTAAGGCCGCCTTGTACCTTATAATTTTGGATACTGATCATTAACTTATTTCCAACCCCTTTAACATAAAGTTCAGAGTTCAATCCTTGTAACTTTTCAAAATGAATTTTCTTGTTCTGTGAGGAGGTTAGACATAAATTGTACAGTGTCAGGCAATGAGATCAAAATAATGTTATGATCTGTTAGATGTCATAATAAAGGCACCCTGTATCTTAGCTAATTAAATGTTAAACTGCTTGGGAAAAGTTTGTGTGTTCTTCTATATGTCACCTATTGAATGCTCTTCTCTGGAAGTATACTCCTTTTTTCACATTACCTTATACACTTCATATTTCGTTGTGAGTGGTTGATTTCAGCTCATGCTGTACAGATTTCATGAGTCGTAGTGTTTATTTGGAAGACCGGTCTGTGCAACGCTTCAGTAATACAAATGACAAACTCTACATCAGTACATGGACCAGCTACTGTTGGGGCTAGTCTCCATCACAGCAAGCGCCTGAAAAAATCTTGTGTAACCTCTCTGATGGCATCAGAAATGGAAAGACCTGAGAAGCCTCTGCAGAAACCACTTAAAAGTCACAGCTCTTATAAAACAATCAAGCACATCTTCTCAGCTTTGGTGCAGTAATGTCTCACTGAATGTTTTTGTAGGCCTGTAACAAAATGAAAACAAACCACACAACAGACAGTGATTGAAGTACAAGAAGGGGTGCTCGTTGCATTCTGGTTCAAGCTGTAATTCTGTTTTTCCCTTTCAGTGTGCAGAAACTGAGTGAATTCCTGTCAAGTGATGAGATTGAAGAACATGATAAATGTCCAGAGCTAAGAAGTGCAGATGCTCAGAGCAAATATCAGGCAGTGGTGAGTAATAATGTTTAATTGCAGGTGAAGTGACTGGAGTGACTTCTACCCAGAGTAAATTTTTTGCTTTCCTATCTCCTGCTGTTTATTACTGCAATTGTAAAAATTTATTTCAGCACCCTCTAATGTATAGGTGGCAACATGCTTGCTTGTGCTTAGGACGCTTTGCTGGTGCTGCTACCAATTACTGTTATTTCTGCCTTTCTGGTTTTTCACAGCCACTCAAAGTGGTTAACCGCAAGAGGCCTGCCAGGGAGGACTGGAACAATTACACCTCTCACACAAGAAGACCAATTAACATCACAGAAGCGGATGATTTTTGTGTAAAGGTGATATGAAGGTCACTGTAATAACACTGTTACTACAGCACATGAATAGTCGCTTTTGTATTCCAATAAGAGTTTCAAATTCAAGATCCAGTCTTTGATTTGAAGCTGTCAGGTGGCTTGTACTTCTACCAAAGATTAACCTCCACCTTTTTTTTTTATGTCTTTCCATTTCAACCATTGCCTACTGACCTTTACATTGTGATTAATTGTGTATGTCCTTCTGAATTTCACTGAGCAAATTTCTATTTGTGATATTTAACATCCTCTTTTCATTACAAGAATTTCCCACTTCTTTGAAGGAAAATTAAAATTGCTGATACCAGTTGGAAAACTGATGCTCTTGATCAGCCGTAGAAATGACCAGAATTAATAAAAATCCTGATGGTTGTTACAGTGTTGATACTGTTTATTTAGGAACTTGTCTGTTACATTTGCATTTCTGTCACAAGAGAATGAGTAATTTTGGTTTAATGGGACTAAGTACAATAATTGGTTAGTGCTTTCAGGGTTTTTTTGGAGGCTGTTGTCTTGACATCCTGCTTTGGTGCAGGAATATGAGGGGTGGGGAGAGAGGGAATAATTAGATCAGATCAGCGTAGACTAATGAAAAAGGAGTGGGGCAGAGCAGTAAGCTCTTGTGAGGAGCAATTTTAAGATCTTGTATAGAAGGTGAGGACCATCCATAATCTTTGGCTCCATCTGCTGTCATCATTGTCACAGGCTGCATTTGGGTCAGGGAACTTCTGCTGCAAGTGCTTTCTGCAGTTCATTGCTCAAGGGAGGGCATTTTTTTGAGAGAGGACTCTCTGTTTTTGTTAATCTAGAAGGAGGAGCACTGTATTTTTTTTTTACTCATTTTTCAGGTTGTTTCCCAAGATAATAGAGCCATCAAGGCTTTTTCTCCAGTGAAAATTTAATTGTGGGTAGGGTATAAGTGTCTCATTTCAGTCTTTTCTTGAATCAAAAATGTTGTACCTTACATTGCTGGAAGGCTCTGAGAGATTCAGTGCTCCTGAAAAGTGAGAGAATTCTGTAGAATTACAGAGCTGTAAAATTGTCGCCACTTTCCTATTTTTTCACAGTATTAAGTGGAAATCTCCAGTTAAGAGTCCTGAACAGATTTGTTTCTTGCTTTTAGTCTTTTTAAATGAAAAGACCACCTGTATCTAACAAAGCCTAGATTATCTGAGAATTGTATCAGAAATATAAAAGGAAACAACATCAAAAATGTAAAGGCAGCAACATGTCATTTCTGGGGACAGTTCTGCAGATCTCTTCAGAATTTGGAATGTATAATTGCAGTATCTGCTGCAGTGTGTCTAGGCTGACATTCAGTGCTCTGCAGAGAGCAAACCATGACCCTCTATGAAACTTAGTCATGTTGGAATCATTTCACTTATTTCATGTGCCCATGAAATAACAAAAAAAAATCCTGAAAAGAAACTTTGTTTTCCCCTTAGGAATTTTCCGCAATTATCTTACTGTTGTGCTTGCTTGAATTCAGAGATTGTGGCACAAGAGAATGCAGACCTTTAGAAAATCCGTCACTTGAAAATCTGTTTCCTGTGTTGAGAAAAAGCTAACTCTGTTCTGATACTCAGTGTAATGAAACCAACAGAGGTGTCTCTTTGTTGAAAAAAAGAAGTCAGTCCTAAAGCTGATTTTCTCATTATTTTGCTCTGTCTTTGTATAGATCACAAATGGATTTTTCACTTGGACACCTGAAGGTCCTCCAGCATTGTCCAACATTGATATCCGAATCCCTCAAGGTACAAAATGACATCAGGTATACAGAGTAAGATGATGTTCCATGAGCATTTGGAAAATCTGAAGCATTATATGCTCCCCTCTCTTACAGGTCAGCTGACAATGATTGTAGGACAAGTTGGCTGTGGTAAGTCATCTCTCTTGTTGGCCATACTTGGTGAGATGCAGAAGATCTCTGGCAACGTATCCTGGAGCAGGTAGTGCTATTTAAAAAATCAAACTTGAGTTGAACAGCTATGCGCAAAAAGACCAAAATCTGTCCTGGGAATGTGTGGAGTCAGGGATTCTGTAGGTGTACAGTTGAGAGGAAAAACCTTGCCCTAATGGCAGGTGAGCACATCAGAAAGAATCCCTAGCCAGAATGAATCATCACAGAATCATCATCATCATAGGGTTGGAAGGGACCTTTAAGATCATCTAGTGTCAACGGTTTACGGGCGTTCAGCCCAGTTCCATGACGAATGGGACGGGGGACCCACGGGCCCACACCCCGGGAAAAGGGAAAAGGGGAAAAGGGTAAGGAGATGGCCCTGAGAGCAAAGAACAGCGGCAACAATCTGAGGAGAAACAAACTAATTTACTAAGTAAGATATCGGAATGCAAAACAACACACTATAATACAATATAATTACAATTTAAGCTGATAAATCCAATACAGAGAGAGAATGTCCCAAAATCAAGGTAGGCCTTACTCTACTACCGATGATAAGACGGCTGGAGAGCGAGGTGCTGCCAAGATGAAAGACGGGCGGAAAAAGAGACGAGGTCTCGTGATCTGCGAGTTTTTATCTTTTCCCTCTGGCTGGAAATGGTAACAGAGAAGCAAAGTACTGTGGGGACTGTAGTAGTCCTTCTCTTCTGAGAACCAGGTACATTCACTACATGATGTTATGATGTGGAATACCAATAACCGAAAATCATAAAACCATGACATCTAGTTCTAACCACCCCCTGCTATAGGCAGGGACACCTCCCTCTAGACCAGGTTGCTCAAAGCCCTATCCAGGCTTGCCATCCCTATCCACCACGGAATAGATGGGCATTCTGCACTCCAGCAATGTTAGCAACATCATTCTTCTTAATTGGAAGTGGTCAGCTGAAATGTTGTGCTGCTGGAGAATGGCATTTCTACTTTGAGGCCTGAGCCTGAGACTTTGAACAGTGCTGTAAAGAGATAACAGCTCATCAGGAGTGGTCTTTGGCTGTGCTTTTAGATATGTGCTCCACTGTAGCATAGGTTTAGTGCATGAGAAATTCAGGATGTTTTTATAAGTGGCAGTGACCTCAGGATGGTTCCCCATTGCATACTGCTTGTGTATTGCTTGATTTGTCAAGAGGAAGATAGTCATGGCCTTCTTTCCCAGCACAGCTGCTGTGCTCCAACAGCTAGATATAGACTGTCCTAGTCTGTACTTCTAACTTTTGCCTTGACCATGAAAGGAGGAAACAATGCTACGGTCCAACAGCTGTGCTGCCAGAGCTTGGTCTTTTAACCCTTACACTAACTGGCAGATTGTATAACGTATTGCAATTCATATATATATATTTTGATAATTGCTGCCATCTCTCGTTCGTATTCTGACCAATGTACGTGAACATTTTTGGCTCATTTATATGAGTCTATTTACTAGACTTCCTAGTTACACAGACTACGCTTTGCCTTTAGGGATACACTTATTTGTCAGTAAATATTGACAAACTGCGGAGAGATATGCAGTTCATAGCTAACCTGCTATTATTTGTAGGTAAGGCTTGATAAACTGCAGAAGAATCTAAAGAAACAATTATATTTCCAACTGAATGGGAAGAAAGAAAGAGCAATGCAACTTTAAGTCACTCTGATTGACAGAAGGTTATTGTTACCTAACGGTTTCTGCACTGATTTTGTGAAACTGTTCTCACAAATTCCTTGAGTGTCTGTAAAGATATTATTTATATCTAACCTTCGTGCTTAAGTTGGTCTCAGTGCTCAGAACTGCACATCCCTTGATAGTACAGGGGAGGAGGAATAGGGTTCCCTATTTTATAGGTGGGAAAAATGAAACAGAGGAAGGTGATCCTTTTGGCTTGGGAGGGAGTCGAGAATAGGAGCCAAAGTTGCAGAATATCCTTTAATGCAAACTTTCCTAAACAGAAAATCAGAGTGTAGCTAGGAGCAGCCTTATTGAGTGGACTAATTTCATTTCAGCAAGGCTGCAATTTTTTTTGTATGACATAACATGATTAAGAAGAGTAATCTGCATGTCTGATACTAAACTAAAGCAGGTGACACGATGGTTCTGACTAGGCTGTGTTTTTAAATAGCACTTGTTATAAAGTACATACTTCTAAACAGCATAAAGGTCAGAATGTGTTTTCATACCTTCTATATGTGTCAAAGTATCACAAGGTAAAATTCTGTTGTTATCACATTAGCTTGGCCATCTGTCCAACAAGTACAAAGGGGTTTGCAGCTGAAACAATCTTAGCACCATAACTGCTGGCAATGCTGGCACTGATTATTTTTTCGTGTCACCTTTCAGAGCTGCAATCATGTGCAGTGGTGTATTCAGATTGAGGGATGTAGTCAGTATGGGCTGCACACCTGTGTGCTCCCTTCATTTGATAAGAAAACATTAATGCTTGACCGGGTGTGTTCAATATTATCACAGATGCAAGGAGAGTGATCTTATCAAGTAATCACCAGGCTGTGTAGCCTTAGCTCAAGCAATAATGTGTCACCCAAATCATTGAGATCCTTGTTACAATTCTTTCTTTGGGATGAAACAAATGCTTGGCTTCAGTCATTCATGTTACAGAACAGTCCTAGATAATTTCATTCCAAATTTCCGTCCCCTTCCTTTCCTCCAAGGTCGTAGCTATGGATGTGAAGGACATACCCTGCTGACATGTCACTCTGTGCTCAGGAAATCTGGGTTCAATTCCTGGCCCTTCCCTTGTTCTAATGGATAACTTTCTATAAGTCATTTCCCTCCTCTGTGATTCCACGCTCTTATTATTAAAACAGGATTAACAGTGTATCAACTTTATTTGTTTCCTATAAAATGGTTTATTTCAAAACTTTCAAAAGTAGTAACTTGTTACTGGAATAGGAATTAGCTAATCAGATAGGAGCACTGGCTCATTTTGTATTTTATTTTGTTATTTGTATTGCAGTGCATGCCTGGAAGATCTAGCTCAGATTACTGCCCATTTTCGAAAGCAGGCTGAGAACATGTGTGGCATGAATATATCATAATATAGTTAGAGATTATAAAAATAGAGAAGACATTATTTACATTCTGAACAGATGGTAAATAGTACTAATTTGACTGGTCATTAGGTAAAAAATACCATACCCCATGCTAATTTCTTCTGGGCAGTATCTCACTTTAAGAAATACCAGTCCAATTCCAGGGAGCAGTTTGTAGTATGAGATGCTGTTTTTTTGGAAGAAGTAATATCAGAAGATGGACCTAAATGAGAAATACTTAGCTCAATGTTATGTCATTTGTTCCTAAGCAAGACATATATTACTCTCATGTGAATCTTATAATGTAAAGGAGGTAGTGGCTTCATTAAGATTGTTCACAGTGGATTTCTTCCTGCTGTACTCAATGAGGAGTTGTCTCGTTTTCATGAAATGACAATACGGATGTGATTTTTGAGGCCTAAGAAGTAATAGATTTTTATAAAGATGTTTCTGTTGGAATTTTCAGAAATGTCCAGGCACTTAATTTCATTTCATATAAGTAACTTTGTTCAGAATGAAGGTACTAGTGCTAGCTGTCTCTCAAATTCTACAGTAGACTGAATTCAGATACAGTCATATTTTACTGTTTTAATTTTTCTAAAAGTTTTTCAAGCCAGCCTTTTAAACTGCAGGTATAGTTCTCCTTCCTGCATGTGTATAAGCAAATAGTGTTAGCCTAAAGTTCCCTTTAAAACATGAAGAGCTGTGTTCCTCCTTGGTTTTGTTCATATCATTCGAAACAGATTTTTCATTTTCTTTTCGGTGTATGTGATTTTACCTTCAGTAATAAGTGTGGTTGGTCATTCTGTGAAACAGCCCTGTCTGTGAGCATCTTGGCACATGCTCAAAAATCACAAAACAAAAAGCTGTTCATCCCTCAGACCTGCCCACAGTTGTTTATACAGAGGCATCCCCAAGGATAATGCTGCTGCAGAATGCAGCACGGTGCAAGTCATCTGAAGATGGGATTTTGTTTTCTAACTGACCCGTTGTATGCTGCAAAGGTGCATCTCCTGTCATGGAAAAACACGGTATCAGAAATTATCTGTTTGTTTTCCCTAAAAATGTAGTCTACACAATGGAACTCCGTTCTCATCACACTATGGCTTCTTGGTTCTGGTGGCACCTCCAGGAAGGAGTAGAGGTGAACTTACTTGTTGAGTCAAATTAAATGTTTATAAGGAAAAAAATATGGCGCCAATTTTTTTTGACTGCTGAAATCAAGTCAGCTTCTGTGGAAGGAACAGATGTTGCGCTGCAGCTCTGTGATAAATACTGTTTGCAGTGTATGCACTAAATGGAATTTAATAGCTTTTCTTTCTGGAGCAGATTGCTTGTGCTTAAGTAAACAATTTTGCTTTCTGTTTGTGATGCAGCTGTACTTCTGACAGCGAGATGGGGGAAGATATCAGGTATGGTATCACATATGAGTGTTGGTCTTCTGACTAAGTCCATCACAATAGGAGGAACCAAAGATTTGTGAGATCCCCACTTAAGATTCTGAAAATCAGTGAAACTTTCATTGCTTTACAATACAATTTTTTAAACCACTAATATGACACATGAAAATAGGAGCTGGATTTCCTTTCTGAAAATGTTGCCATTTTGTACTTCTGAAAATCATATCCTAACTTTTCTGCATGTTTTTGAAAATCTCACTCTTAAGGAATTAGATTATTTCCTAATGCAAGCATTGCTTTAAAGGTTTCATTTATTAAAGCAAATTCTCCTCTTTATCCTTCTCTTCATTTTTTGCATCCTGTCCTGGATTCATTTTCACACTAGCGTTCCTCAGGCACACACAAAACGAGAAGTGTGAGGAGTTGCAGATCAGTCCATCTGTTGGCAAGGGATATATTGAACTGAAATTATTTCTACCTGATCAACATAGCTCGGCTTATATTTTGGGAATACTTAACAAATTATTAGAGACCAAATTGCTTTGACATTTTTCTGTAATTTTCGTGTGGTGCGTAAACCTAAATCTCATGGTAAAGGATACTTGGAAATCTCGTAGCTCTTTCTGCGTGAGGGAGACTACAGTTTATGGGATGAATAAAAGTGAAACCATTTGAACCTATTAAGATAGAAGAGAAATATGACCAGAATTAGACATTCACATGTTTGCAACTGTTGAAGTACAACAGCGTAAGATAATACACAAAGCTGTGATGAGTACATTAAAAAACATGAAAGATTATGTGAAGCAGTTGCCTACTTTATTGTTGATTCTGTGAGTCCCTGTCATGTTGTTAGAAGCTGCAGGAATATGCGTAGTGGCTTTGTTGCACTGGCATCCTGTAGATTACTTCTGGTACTCTCAGAACAAAGGGTTTTTTTGAGCTAAAACTGTGTGAGATCTTGAGCATTTGCTCATTGAATACTTTGTGCGGTGTTGTTTAACACTTGTCAAAACCGGAGCTTTAACCATATCAGTTTTAGGTCTATACGAATCTAGCAAACTTAGAATAGTTATATTGTTGTGTTTTTAGTTATAGCGTAGAGATAGCACCCTAAGGCATTTTTGCATTGTCTAAAATTATTGAATTGAAAATAATAATGATCTGTATTTGTTTCCTGCAGCCCAGAGAAAGAACCTCCCGTTGAGATGGAATTCAGGTACAACACTTTAAAAACTAATGGTAATAGTCTTCAGAAGTGGTTGCTTTTAATGAATTGTTCCTCTTTAGAAGCCAAATGTCTCCGTATGCAGCTGCCACACGATCTGGGGCAAGCAAAAACTAGCAGTGACCCTTGCCATTCAGTAATGGCAGAAGCATTTGTTCTGTAATAATCAGGATGTTCAACATCAAAATGTTCTGTATCCTAGCATCAGGATGAAAATAATTGAGGCATTTTTTTTGTTTATGGTAGATACAACAATAATATAGGAAGAACAGGACATGTTTTGCTCGTGTCTGGAGAACACTTAGTTTTTTGTTAATGCTAGAAGTTAATTAATTGTGCAAAATTATCATGATAAAATTGTAGTCATCAATCTAAGGCACACAAAAAACTTTTACTGTGCAATATTTCCTCTTCCGTTATAATTCAATTTAACTTCAGTTGTAACTCCATTTTTTCCTTTAAAAATCTCCAGCATTTTAGACGTGTTGATAAGTTTGCTGGAGCACTGAGGTTCATACATGAATGTCCAATAACTAGTCTTATTTTCAGTTCTGAGCCCACTGGACTTAGCAAAATGATGTGTGAAGATAGATTAGCAGCTTCAAACATACAATCTTGACAATGTTATTTCTGGTGTTAAATTAATGAAAAGGGTTGATTTCATCAAAAATGTCCTCTTCCAGGGTGATCGGGGAAGGTTTCCCTGATTATTTTAGGGTTGAGTTTTGCTGTTTGCTTCCTTGTGATCATTAAGAGGCTATGCTCAGTATATTGTGTGTTATCAGAGGAGAAAAATTACATTCCACTGCTGAGAATGCATGTTTGTTTATGCAGCCCAGAGGTAGGAGGCAATTACTTCCACCTACAAAAATAAATTCCTTGTAAGTCTTTGTCTGCTAGGCCATTTGCTTGCAATAATTCTTCTAAGCATGAAATATTAGGTAGATTTAAGGCAGCTTTTCAGAGAAAAAGCATTGCACGCTCCATTTTAGAATATTTTGTTCTCTGGATTTGTGCCTCTTTATCTCACAGTTTCAGTAAGTTCTTTTTGATTGTCTTTTCACTGTGAAAAGCACTGAAGGCATGCTGTGCGTTCCTCGTACAATCAAGCGCTTACAAGCTCCCTTCTTATGTGAAAAGCATGACCTGTCCTGATGTGTCATCCTAGCATCAATTTGCACTTAAGATTATATTGGACAGATTTACTGAATTCTGAAATTATATTGATTTTTGGCCAGCTGCTTGCTTGTTGCCCAACTCCTTGGAGTGCAGTTAGTAGCCCAAAAGCAGAATTTTAGCCAGAGTGTGAGTGGTGTTCACAGACATTGTGCTGGCTCTCAGCATGGAGTGAATCTGACCGAGAGTACCTCTATCCTCACTGAAAGGAAGAGCACTTCTTAGAAAACTTTTTAAATCTTCTTCCTCAAAACTTTAATGTTGGTTTTTCAAAAATAAATTAGAAATAACTTTTCAATTGTTTTGAGAATTAATAGCAGCAAAGACACAATTTGAAGCAGTAAAAAGAGGGGAAGGGAATACATGTTCATCTTGGAATGCTCGGAGCAATTTTGTCTCAATCATAGAGATGAGAATTGCATACTAATTGAAAAAATACTTTCCCTCTTGAGTCGAAAATTAATGCTTTTCGAATTAGATTTTGAAGCTACAGGCTGAGCTGCATAGGGGTTTGTGTGTGTGCTGTTCGTCTGTGTTTCATTTTCCAGTAAGAGAATTCATAGAGCAAAATTAAATTTTAATGAGCAATCAGATTTTTGAACTGGGAAGCATGCTACCAAGGTAGCATAACTGCGATCTTTCAGGTTATCAGTGAAAACTGGATCCTGTAATGACGTCTAAGCAAGCTTGGTGAAAGCCTGAAAAAATGAGCAGGGCAAGTGACCTTACCACCTTACCTCCTGATAGGAATTAAAATAATAAAGTTGTTTTTTTATTCCTCCACCTTATGGTTAGAATTGCATTCACGTCTAACTGAATGAGACTGCTGCAATGGCTGTCTAGCAGACAAAGGCTGCGTTAGGTGAGAGGTCAGAGCTTTCTGTTGGATTAGCTGATATAGCTGGAAGGAAAACAAATACGCTTTCAGGCATATGATCCTTCCTTTGGCCCTTTTCTGGAGCAACAATGATGTGCCAACGGGTTTGTCTGTTTTTCCAGCAGTATCAGGTGCTCTAATACAACATCGTGCCTTTCTCCCAGCTCTGCCACTTGAGTCCTCAGTGTGCAGACACCCATGGAAAAACTGGTAGCGGGCAGATACATTTTAAGTTGTAATATTAATAACAATACATATGAAAGAAAATATCTCATTGGCCATCCCCTGATAAGTTGTTCCTTTTTGTGGTGCGTGATGAGGGCAATTCCACAAACATATTTAGAAACTATTTTTTTTTGCCTGTGTTCTCTTTTTTTCTTCACAGAGACAAACAGAAAAAATGTTAACCATGGAATCCTTATGACTCAAGTTCTCGTTTTATAGTGGGGAAAATAAATGTGTTTGGGGGAGAATTACCTTTGCTTATGTGTGGTGTTGTTATATTTTTTAAAAAATCCTTTTAGAGTACCTCTCCTGAAATGTGCTGCCTAACTAGTGTGATCTGCTATATGTTTTTAATTAGTCTCTCCAGACAGAGCTGGGATTCCAACTTCTGTAATTTTCTTCCTGTCATCTGCTCTGCTCAGGTTTATGGAGTTAGCCTCTGCAAAACTCACAGCAGAAAATGAGGGAACAAACTGACATTCTACAGAACCAACTCTTTAGTTAGGTGATCAGTTGCAGAGTTCTGTTGGAAATTGTCCTAAAGAACAGAAATGAAAGGCAGCATTTTCTAAGGTTTATTACCAATCTCTTCCTTTACACAAAAAAATGATTTCCAGTAATCCCTACTGCACTGGTAAGCTGGGAACTCCTGGTTTGTTTTTCCAGGAAAAGAGGATCAGTAGCATATGCATCACAGAAGCCTTGGCTGCTCAACGCCACAGTGGAAGAGAATATCACGTTTGAAAGCTCTTTTAATAAACAGAGGTAATAGGGTTCAGCCCTCTTGTATGCTTTCTTCTCCTTTTTATTGGTGTTGCATACTCCTGCATTGACACATTGGCCCCATCCCACTCCAGTAACAAACAATCCACCGGCCCAAATGTGACAGAAGGCACTGAGTCCTGGATGGGCAGCTTTGGCCACGATTTTCAGTTCAGTCTCACTTGGCCTGAAGTGTAGAACTGTTTTCCTTTCCAAGGACCGCGTTTGTGCAGCATGCAGTACTTTCTCCTTATACCTCATTGACTGGTTTAACTGTCTTGGTCAGCGATAGTTTGGGAGCAGGGGTATTATCTGTTAAGATTTCAGTATTTGATATATTGTGAAGGATTAATGGGCTGCCTTTGTGTTCCGTGTTTTGCGGTCGCAACACATTCTGAAAGATTCAGAACTTACTGCTGGTATTCCATTTTGTGCCCCCTTCTCCTCACACTAAGATAAGTAGACAGCCATGTATTCACATCCTATACACAGTTTTCTTTTTGTTTCTGTCATCCTTGGGTATTGAAACAAGAAACAAAGCCTCTGGTTAGAAATGCATCTAAATGCTAAACTGTAATGATCTGGTATAGAAAAAGCAGTTCTTGTTTTGCCTGGTTTTAGCTGTTCAGTATTTGTATTTGGGAAGATTCTTTTTCTTAGCTGAAATGGTATTTACTTGCCTGCAGTTGAAAGAGATCCCATTAGAACAATTAGTGGCTAACAAATACATTTTCCACCGTGTGATTTTTCCAGCTGGTTAACTTTGTTCCTCTTCAGGTAGGAAATGTGCCTCTGTAGCAGTATCTGTGTGGATTTTGCGTTACCTTTTTTGTTTCCACAGGTACAAAGCAGTAATTGATGCTTGTTCCCTCCAGCCCGATATTGACATTCTCCCTCACGGAGACCAAACCCAGATTGGAGAGAGGGTCAGTAAACAGCTACAGGCTTCTATTTTTGTTTTAAATATGTAGAGGTTTTTTATTGTTTTGTTGCGTTCTTAAAATCTTACCAGCTATTTGGCAACAAAGATAATCTTTTAGGTAAGTGTACATTTGAGTCATTAGTCTGAAAGCTGGTTGCTTGGTAAACATAGAGGCACTGTCATTTATGTGAGGTGCCATGATTTAAATGTCCAGCTATCAAAGCATTTGACTAATTCTGCTGACAGTGCATATTTTGGTTTCTGTGGGAGTAGCCTAAAAGGAAGTCCCAATTTCGTGAACAGTGATCTCAGGCATGTAGTGGCACTTGCACTCACGCAGCAACAACGAGGATACAACGAGGAGCTACTGATTGCAGCAGCTGTGACACAAATACGGTGTCTGATGGAGCTAATATGGTATGGTGATGTACAAGTGTAAAATACAGATAGGATGTAGCAAACTTCAAAGGCTGGTTTAGACTGCGTGCAGAACACCCATGTGCTGCCTGCACCATTAGGTTGCCACAAACCATTAAATATTTCTCACCCCTGATCCATACAGACTTCAGATGGAGCCCTCTGGCTTTTCCAGTGATCAGCATACTGTGTTCCCAGCTCCACTGCAGGCATACAGTTTAGAAGCATCTCTGAGTTTTTGTCCAGATAATCAAATCAAAATATAAATATCCAGTAGATATTCTTGTAATTGATTTTATTTTTCCTGCTTATCTCCAGGGTATTAATCTGTCTGGAGGGCAGCGCCAGCGTATCAGCGTGGCAAGGGCACTGTACCAGCAGACAAATGTTGTGTTCCTGGTGAGTAGATGCCATTATGTTTATGTTGCAAACGGAAGCCTAGGATGGAAGCATTTACGGTGTTTCATGGGTGGCACGCAGAACATTGTGCTTCGCTGAGCTAAGCCAAATGTGCACTGTTTATTTTATATCTGTTGTTAGCTAGCCTGCGGGTCTGAAGTGTTTTGTAAATGCTGTGGACAGACAGATACTAGGATTCAAATTGAAAGGCTGATGCTTACCCTCTGTCGGTTGAAGTTTATTTTGACTCTTGTGTCTATCCAGAGATTTGTATCCAGAAATTTGGTAGTCTCAGCAATATTTATAACATTCCTAAGCTGTCTTAGGCATAAAATTAACGTTGTCCTGTGCCAGAGGTTTTTCTTTTCTGCAGCAGACTAAGCTGCCTTCCCACCCTGAACTGCTCTTTGTATATTCTGCCCAAACTTCAGCAGATGTACTATGGAAAAGAGTGGGAGCAGGCTCTAGAAGCCCAATAGGATTAAGTAAAAAAAAAAATTATATATATATAGATGATGATACAGATTAGCTTATTCTTAAATTAATTGCATATAATTGATTGTTTTAATAAGATGAAATTAACGTAGGCCATAAATCATCTGATCAGGATTATCAAACAGATCAATATTTGTCCTTTAGTGATGCTTTGTTAATAGAATTTCATTATATTAATATTTTAAATTATTTTTTAAATTCATCAGAGGGCAAGTATGGACACGGAGAATAAAACTGTGCTACTTGTCACTGTCCCTGGAGCAATTTAGATAACATACGCCATCAGTACACTCTGCTTCATTGTCTTGAGTATTACAGAAATCACAAACTGCAATTAGTAAGGCTATGAAGCTCATCTTCTAAGAGGTGCAGCTTTCAGAAAGCCTCAGGAAATCCTGGCATTTACACAGCTGATGTTACTGTATGTCTGAGTTCTCACTGCAAAAAAACAACAGGCTGCCTCCAGATCTGTTGTTAGGAACTTTAAGAAAACTTGTCCTTTGAACAGTTTTGATCTTCTGATGATCTGTATTGATTGTCTATATTGATCTAACTGTTTTTACCAGTAATAACATGCATTGGTTTCCATAAATCATATTAATGTTGACTCGCAAGCTGGCCTTTTCTTCCTCATGACAGGATGATCCATTTTCTGCACTGGATATCCACTTAAGTGACCATCTTATGCAAGAAGGGATCCTGAAAATGCTACGAGAAGACAAGCGTACAGTTGTACTGGTGACCCACAAGCTGCAGTACTTGCCCCATGCTGACTGGGTAAGAAAGCTCTTCTCATTATATACATACATATATACTTTTTTTTTGAGGCAAGGAAGTGGCACAAATATGTCTTCTACAAACAAGACTCTTACTTCCACTTTCTACCAAGTGGTAGTTTTGTGAGAAGAGTCACAGTCAAGGTCTTGCAGAAGTTAGCCAGTGAGTTTGGGGTGCGTGATTTTGGAATTCCTGTCATAGAACACCTTAACAGGTCTGATTTTTCCCAGAGGTGATACTTGATAATCTCATGAAAATGGGCTGTATTTACAATACATCAAGTTTCTAAACTCATTTCTAACATCAGAAAATTTTGTTCTCAGAACAATGAGATTGTTGGAGTAATGTATTTGCCTCTGTCTGTAATGTTACTAGGAAGTTGTCACTGGTATCACAGAAAAAGGTATTTTTTTTTATGGTTATTGAGATGTGTGGAAATGCAAGGAAAAATGGCATTTCCTTAGGTTTGATAGCAGTAGATAACACATCAAAACTTTTCTACCCGTTGCATGATGATGGAATTTTAAGAAATAGGTATTATTCAGTTCTGTTTCTTCGCTGTATCTTGAAGTTTACAGAAAAAAAAAATGAAAGCGTGCTTCCTATCGCAGTTTGCAATTACGAATGCTAAAGGTAAAACAAACCATATAGGATAAGGAGATTTATTTTGTTGGAATTCTTTTAGTTTCTTGGCTCACACTGGCATTGCACTTCTCCTGCAGTTACGTAGCCACAATGTCTTGCCCACAAAGATTGATTACTGCAGTGTTGCCTCCCAGCAGGAATTCTCGGTCGTTTGCAGCTTGCATGGACTATAGAAGCAGTTATTTTGTGTCTCGAGCAATAATCATATTTCAGCTACTTTCTGTGATTCATACTGGCCTGCTGTAAAGCTGCAGATAGCCATTAATCTTGTTCTGGTCATGTTTTCAGTGGGAAGCATTTATCCTGTGTGACCTTGTCCCTCGGCTGTACACCTTTAAGAATTAGTGCCGTTCTCAGCACAGTTCTGCTTTTGCTGTTATTGTCTCCGAGTACAGGAATTTTCTGTCGTCTTATCCATCTGAGGTCCACCTTAGTTTTTTAATGCGCACAGCTGCGTTCCTGTACCAATATAATCTTTTTCATTTTATTTTCCAAATGTCAGACTTGTTTCTAGGTGTCCCTGTTTTATGAGCTACTTGATGAGAATGTTTTTTATTACCTTCTAACTGGGTTTCAGTACTGTTTTATGAAATAGGCTGTTTCAAATACTCTGTAGGACAGGAAGGGTTTGTATTAATTAAGTTCATTAATAATTATTACTCATTAAGAGAGGATTGACAATTTTTTCCAAAGCAAAGGCCTCAATAAGCCTTGGAAAGTTTTATACAGCACAGCAGAGATAAAATATTTTCTTTTGGTTTAGTTCAAGGAATTTTAAATAGAAGTATCTGAAGTATGTGTGATGGCCTTCCTAAATCTCCATAGCAAAAACCTCGGAAGAATTTAGAGTCCCATTTATTTCGGGTCTTCCTGAATAAATTGACCACAAAAAGATCCATTTGCTTTTTTTTTTTTTTTTTTACCTTTTCCTTTTCTCTGGTGTAAATTCGTACAAATAAATGGAATGTGTTCCCTATTGTTTTCACTGAAATTTCTAAGTTTCCAGAGAGAAAATAAACACTACATTAACCATCTTCTAATGATGTCATGTGAGTTTACAGCCCACACGCCTCATTTTCCAATTCTCCTTGTCAGATACGAAGTTAAGTTAGTTACATTATGTGTATAATGCGGTTTCGTTGATATAAACCTGAGACTTTGTTTTGTATACATAATTTTTTTTCACACTGTGTCCACCATTTATGCTTTTAAAAGCTTTAGGGATTCAAAATCCTGAGCTTTTCCTTATCAGATCCATGGTATCAAACAGACGGTGGAGCCAGTATGCTCATACCTAATTGCCTGAACGAGGGCAAAACATGCTGCGCGCTGTGCTGCTAAAAGCCTTTTCCTTTTAGAAGGCAAGAGAACTCTATCATCTTATCTTGCTAATGACTCGTATTCAGACAGCAGAGCTTTCTACTGTCTGCTGAAGAGGACCCCATTCTTTTTTCCTACTTAAAAGCAACCTTCCTTTTGGAAAGTGTGAAGTGTAGGAAGCTCTGTATTTTGCAGCATCTCAAGTAAAAGGGTTAGAGTTGAGAGATAACTAGACTGTTTTTAAAAGGCAAATTTTTTCGTAGAAATATTCTTTTGAGAAATTCTGACCAAGCACAATATACCCTTAAAATAAATAGAGGTGTATGTGACCTCACAACTTCTGTTTCTGACTTCTTAGATAATAGCGATGAAAGATGGTTACATCCAGAGAGAAGGAACACTCAAGGACATACAGAAATCCGAGACTGAGCTTTTTGAACACTGGAAGACGCTAATGAATCGACAAGACCAAGAGCTGGAGAAGGTTTTTGTCGGGCTCCTGTCTAAGGAATATTAAAGTGGGCCATTTAATGGGAACAGCGTTGTTAATGTACAGTTCTGACAGCTGTTTGTATAAGATATACTTGAGTTTACTGACTTCATTAGGTGAAATTTTTTCACTTTTACATATAACAGGTTCTCCAAATCACTTTTTCTCTTTAATACTGTGGTATAAAAAGAAAAGATGTTAATGTTACTACTTATTAGTTTAGAGATATATGTCCCAGTTGAGAGCCCAAGACTTGGAGAGAGCTGGGATTGACAAACTGCCATGAATGTCAGTTACATAATTGATGCCCTTTGGTCTTACACAGCAGTGGCGTATCGATCATTTGTGACTGCATGCTGGAAGATTCTCACTTCCTTGATTTTTCATTGATGTTCTGATTGAAAACAGATGTTCTCACAGTTATTCATGTTTCGATGAATTCTGTGGTTGAAAGCACACTAACCCTTCCTTTTTAGGAGACTACAATTGAAACTAAAAGTGTTCTGGAAAGAACAAATCTTCGGAGAACTATGTATTCCCGTGAAGCACTGTTGAAAGATGATGAAGATGATGAAGGTAAAAGGGCACCCTTAGGGCCAGTACCACTACGCTACTGTTTTACGGTTAAATTATCTTAGAACGAATTAACAACTTTCAAACCAGCAGGAGAGTCCTTGGTTTTCAGGTGGGTCGTGGTTTGTAAGACTGCTGTTTCCGCTGAGCTTATCTCTGGATTAAGGTTTTCAAACATTCAGAAGTCATAGCATCTGTCACATTTTTGAGGGTTTTTTAATTTACTTAAAACAATTGGATAGTGAGAGATGAATTAACGTTGACTGATTTATGTTGGATGAGCTTCAAACCTGTCAACAGCCGAGCACGCTTGTGTAAGGTTTTACCTAGGAAAAAATCACTTTCTTTTTTAAATCAAGCCAACACTTTTAAGTTGCCAAATGTGGCTGAGGACATTGAACAACTAGTACTATGCTTATTGCATCTTCTTAGCATGTATTCCTTCTAACTTTAGCAAGGTAATAAGTGCTTGCCTGAGCAAATAATTTCACCTGAAAGCCTTTATGCTGTATGATAACTTGTGTTTTGAAGCTGTCACATGCCAGTTCCTATGAAAGGTGTGTAAGAGTAAACCAGCGTGGCTGTATTCATTTTTTCTTATCATTTTTTTGGGGGGCATTGCAGAAGAAGCAACAGAAAGTGATGATGAAGACAACCTGTCCTCAGTGCTGCATCAGAGAGCAAAGATGCCCTGGAGAGCGTGTGGGAAGTACCTCAGCGCAGCAGGAATACTCCTTCTGCCACTGCTGGTTCTGTCCCAGCTGCTGAAGCACACGGTGATGGTGGCCATCGACTACTGCCTGGCGCGCTGGACTTACGATGCTATTTCTGAGAAGGTGGAGACAGAGCTGAAGAACTGCTCTCATTGTGAGGTATGAGATACCTCGCTCACCTCCCTCCTAAGATGTAAGCAGTGGTGAACTCCCACGCTCAACCTCTGCTCCAAGATCTGTATGCATTGTGCTGTGTTCCTAGCAGTAGAGCCACTCCAGAGCATTTTGAAGGTTAATGCATTTTCGGACACACAGCGCAATAAAGCTAACAATTAAGTTTTGTGCCTTGTTGTTCTCCTGTTGCCAGATTTATTGTGTTTTCATCATTTAGCTGATATGCCTAGACTTTGGTCTCTAAAGTGATTTTTATATTATGAAACTTTTATCTTTTTCCTGTATGGTAGCATTCTCACTGCAGTAGGGCATTCAGGTTTTGTAATATATGGGGAACCCAGATTTTTATGATGAATACACTGTTTTCCTTGCTCTCTGGGTGAATTTCACGTGGAACTGACCACAGGGTTACCTAGCAGGGTACTCTCTGTGTACAGAGTTATAGGGGAGGAATTTTCTTAGAACTGGGATAGCTTTCTTCATGGTAATGTAGTGCCTCAATCCCACACATAGGTTTGGGAGGTTCATGTTTGATTTCACTGGGATCATTTTTTCTCTTCTCTAAAAGGTGTTTCATAGATGGTGGGTTTTAATATGAAATTAATATTTAAAAATAATAGCTATTATATTCTGTTCTCACTCAAAGAATAGGCTCAGCCACTGGAGCCACAGTAAATGCTTTGGATTACTTTTTCGAGATAAATTTTTCAAAATTTTTGTTTTTTTCTAGTATTCTGTCATTTTAAATTTTGAATTTCTCTCTTATTTTCTTTCAAACAGTCCCTTCTCCACAGGATAAAAAACTTTGGCTTAATGTGATTAAAGTCCTGCATTTATTTTCATCAGTTTTTAAACGTAATGAATAATGCGTTGCTCTTTCTTTGTTTCTTAGGTTTTCAACCACTCTCCATATTCAAAAGTTTTCAGCATTCTCTGCTGCCTCGGCATTGTGTTATGTCTTGTCACATCCATAGCAGTGGAGTGGACTGGCTTGAAAGTCACCAAAAAGCTGCACGCTTCTTTACTAAATAAGATTATTTTAGCACCAATGAGGTATTCCTCTGATTATAATACAAACTACTGTAGTCATTCTGTATTCCTTATTTCAAGGCAGTCGTCTTTTTGTATAAAGTGATTGTGATTCACATCTTAGAATGCGTCACTGAAAATCACCAAGTATCAAACTAGTGAGCGAACTTTGAAAAATGCTGCTCAAGTTCCTGGACGGTGGTCAGATGCCTCTCCTGTCTGACTGTAACTTCAGATATTTACTTCCTAGCATCTTTTTTTTCTCTTTGCTGTTTTAATTAACGAGAAAGCACAATTACTGATGCCGTGTTGTACAGTTCACACGGAGTGTGTGTCATAATCATGGAAGTATTTATTGTCAGCAGTAATTGTGCACACCTATGAAAGACAGGGAGCCTGGATAAGAGTCATCACGGGCATCAGTGGAGCACACTGGAATTGCACAGATAGCAGTAAAGGCCTTTGTCTGCGTGCGTTTTATTTCTCATGCTGTCACGTGGAAGCTGTAGATTGATTCAAACCTGCAAGTGTTGATGAACATTTGGAAAAATACTTCTTATTTTAACGTTAACCATATTTAGCTCAGAAGTCATGAAGAAAGGATAAATATCAAAAACTTCATTTAAAAAAAAAACAACTTTTGCTTTTCCAAGACAGAATTAGACTTCAGATTCATCGTAAGTTAGGGGATGGTTAACAACTACAGAGCAATAATGATGTTTGTATTTTGGATAGGCAAATGTAAAGGAAAGGCCTATTAATGCATTATGCCAGTAGTTGTTCTTACTATGCATTTTTATTCCCAGAAAAATGCCAAGACTTGTTATTGAACTTTGCTTGCATTTTTCATAAATTGAAGAGTTTACAACGCTTTCACATTTGCAATTTTAAATGGTGTGATTTACATAGCTTGGGCAGTAAAGGGAGCTGAGAAGATGTTTGCTGTTGCTGGAATATGATCAAGACTGACATTTTATTGGGAAATCGTGGTTATGGGGAAACACGAGAAACTTTACCATGTTTGTTGATTTATTGCCTTGTGTTTGTAGCACAGTACGTAGTTTATGGAAGACAGAAAAGAAATTAAGAACTATTTTAGTATGGGTGGTATGATCTTTCCCATTCATTGCCTCATTTCAGGTTTTTTGAAACGACACCTCTGGGAAGCATATTGAACAGATTTTCAGCTGATTGCAACACCATTGACCAGGTACTGAATAAATACATTCGAGCTCCCACAATACCTTATTTTTCTCAGTCTGAAAAACTGGATATTCTCTTATTTAGGTGAAGTTTGCTGATGATCGGTAATTTTGAATACCACATCAGTTTGCATCATGACTTTCTGGGTTCAAGTTGAATTCCTCAGCTTTAAATGCCAACTGAAAAAACATTTATTTAATTAAGATATCCTGCAGTTATAAAAGGCTTTGCTTTTTTTTTTTCCATCTTATGGGAAAGGGAAGAGAGAGACCAATAACAATATCCTTAAACTAAGAGCACCCACTTGTTTAAAAAGTGAGTAAACGCATTCGTTTGAGATAAATGAGCAAATGAAATGAGAAAAAGGGAAATATATATATATAGTGTGAGTAGAAGAGTGCAGTATGAATTAATGCTGTTTTTAACTTGTATGCTGTGCATTTATTTATCTGATTCTGTGTACTTCTTTATGTACCCAGCATATTCCTGCCACTCTGGAGTGCTTGAGTCGCTCCACTCTGCTGTGTGTATCTGCTCTGGCTGTGATTTCGTACGTCACACCAATGTTTCTCATTGCCCTGGTTCCCCTTGCAATTATGTGTTACTTCATCCAGAAATACTTCCGAGTCGCATCACGGTAAGAACGTAGACCTGTGTCATTCTGGCTATTGAAACATCTTTTGCAATGCACGATGGCAGAATTGCTAGGGGCTTTTATTTTTGCATTTGGTTTTGTCAAAGGCATGGCCTTATCTGAAAGTGGGCCAAATCCTATGTAGTGAAATGTGTCATTTTACAAGTGTATTTTGTCTGCAACTCTTCAAGCGAAACCTGGGAGGCAGGAGGAGGGTCTTCGTACGTGATCTAAGTTTCTCTCTGTTCATGTGACACAAGAAGAGAGACACAAGGGATACCTCATTGCAGCCTTCCAATATTTAAAAGGAGTTTATAAGCATGAGGGAAATCAACTTTTTACATGGCTAGATAGTGATAGGACAAGGAAAAATGGTTTTAAACTGAAAGAGGGGAGATTTAGATTGGATGTTAGGGGGAAGTTTTTTCTGAGAAAGTGGTGAGATGCTGGAACAGGCTGCTCAGAGAGGCTGTGGATGCCCCATCCCTGAAGGTGTTTAAGGCCAGGTTGGATGGGGCTCTGGGCAATCTAATCTAGTACTTGATCTAGTGGCTGGCAACCCTGCCTGTGGTGGGGGGGTTGGAACCTGATGATCCTTGAGATCCCTTCCAACCCAAGACATTCTGATTGTATGAAGAAGAAAAGAAAGACAAACCAAAAAAAAAAAACAAACAGATGCTGTCCTCCCCAAGGATTGTTTGTTGGACACATTCAAAAAATGTGGTGACTAAACAGAGAAGCTGATGTTTCAACTGCCTGTCAATTGGAAATTAAAGTCTGTAGAGCCAGGGAGAGAGGATGGAGAATGGAGCATTGCCCTGGTGGTATTGCCCTTTGTTCCTGGTGGTTCCCTTATGCAGGAACATCCTCACTTGTTCTGAGTGTCTTTTAGTGTTAAACAAGTTAAAAAATGCAGCCACATCTGTGATTTTCATCTCCTACAATTGTGCAGCTTCCCTTATGGTGGTGCTCAACAAGCATTTGCAGCAACACTGCATTTTTCCTTTTGTGAACGCATGGATCAAGAGAGACTCTTTGCAAGTAATTCTTAGTTCCTGCTGGAAGGACGTGTGTTTAAATAGAATTTCACCCAATGTGTACTTCCACTGACTTGATGACTAAACATGAAACTGAGAACTACAAGTTCTCATTTACCGGGTCTGTGTATTGTTAGCTCAATGTGAAGTTTTGCTGTCCTTTGGGGGTGGAGAGAGGATGGAGATACGAAGTTGCATTTTGCCTTCTGCTTAACTGGAATTCTTACTTGTAGTTCCTTATTAAATTAATATTCAGCATAGAACCAGAGTTATGTTTAAATGAATAAAATATTGAATATAAGAATTAGTAACATGAGAGAAGCGAGGGGAGGCATTGAAGGGAAAGGATTTTTTTCAGAACTCCAGCACTGTGTGTACTCAAATTAGAGAAAAAAGTCCTCCCTGAGGATTTTGTTCCCTGCTTAGAGACTTGCAGTGCTGCATTGCACCCTATCTGAATGCTATGTGCATAATTATTGTGCTAACATTCCCTTTCACTCCAGGAGAATAACTGGACAACAGAACCGATTTTTTTACAAAATGATTTTCATAACCCTCTCTAGGGACCTTCAGCAGCTGGATGACAGCACTCAGCTCCCATTACTTTCCCATTTTTCAGAGACTGTTGAAGGTCTGACCACCATCCGAGCCTTCAGGTAGAGTTTTTTAAGAAAACATTTCTTACCTCTCTTTTGAATGTCCATCTCTGATTCTGTTCTGCAAGTGTGCAGGTGCAAGTGTTTGTCATTTGGATCACCAAGAAATCCACGGTCCCCAAAGCACTGTTAAGGGAAACTGAAATATTGAGGACTAAGTATTTTGCATGTGAAGGAGCTACTGTGGAAAAACAAGCTAGTGTGTGTCCTCTGCTTGCAGTAACTCTCCACACAATCACACGCAACCTGAAAAAAACTTTGTGGCTAAATGTGATTTAAGGAGCTAAATTGGCTTGCAATTACCGCAGTGTGCGGTGCGGCAGACTGTGCATTTGGACAGTTTCCATGGAACAACTAATATGCAGTAACATGTTATGCCAGGATAATTTGTGTATGGGTTGATGTCCTGGTAAGATAAACTGTGCGTGCTGGTGACTTCAGAAGCTACAAGCTATTTTTCAGGTCTCCAGCTGAAAACGTGGTTGTTTAGATTGGTTTTGAAAATATGCAGCTTGGAGACGCAGTCTTTATCATCTGCTTTGATTCATTTTTCTGTCTAGGTGAGCTCACAGGAGCAGCCTACAAATACCTGATAACATGCCTGAGCTGTGTATCTGTTACAAAATGGCAGTCACTGATACTCGCAGAGTTACCAATAAAGCTACTGCGGCACTCACCAGCTGCTTTCTCTCTGCATTGGTGCTATTCCTGGCTTTTCCCAGTTGATTCAAATGCAGTCGAATGTCTTCCACACCCATCTCCTCTAGATGACTAAACACCTTGCCGGTTAATTATTACTGTTACTATTCTCTCTTTGAAACGGCCCTGCTTATTCTTCTTAACCTGCAGATTTAATTTTATAATAGAATTAATGCAAAAATGATACTATTTTAAAGTAATTCTAAATAGGATATAAATAGCAGAATGTAGGAACTACCAGCACAAAATCTTGGTTTTTTTTTGGCTGAAGATAGCCTCCTAAAGAGAGGTAGAACAGCATAATATTTTCAAATTACTATTATTAGATATTTATTTTAAGTGCCAGCAGTGTTCTGTAGTTAGTAGCTATGTCTGTGTTCACTTTTAAGGAAATTCAATTTCTCTTCTAACTGTTGCATTTCTCATTTACCTGCATAATCTTAATTTATCAAGGGGATCTTTAGGGTATTATGATGGTGTATTTTCAGTTGTTGATGCAATAAATTACATTGAATGCCATCTGGCTAATACTTTCAGCTTTTTGGACCATTCCCTCTTGGTTCTTCCTTGAGATAAATTCCTCTCTTGAAGAATTTTATTCGGTGCTCTTTCTTTCTTGTACCCTGCACTAACAATACATCTGTGACCCAAGCAGCTATGTGCTCTCAGTAAGTCCTGTTCTCCATCTGCCCGCCAGCCTCCTGCATCAGCTGCTAACCTGCCTATTTATAGGACTGCGAAGCTTCTCGGCTGCCTAACATATTAGTAGGAGCGCAGTTCAGACTTGCTGGCTTGAGTGTCCCTAAAAATAACGCTAACTCGGGAATCCAGTCATCTAGATAGGTGCCAGTTGTTTCTGAAGTGTCCTTACTCTTGGTTACTCTCTATCCTGTACTTACTCAGAATGCATAGGGAAAGAAATGTACAAAAATCCAGAGGGAGATCAGAGAGACAGCTACTGCTGCAGCTATAAATACACCTTCAGCAGATGCCATGGCCTGATTTATAGCTTGCAAGTGCTGTCTGGCACTTCAGATAGCATTGGTGCTTGGTCAATAAATCGTAAATGTTAAGGTTTCTGGAAAGACAGGGCTGTGCTCTGGGAGACCTGATAAGCTAGGGATATCTTCTGTGGGTAAATTCTGGTATTTCTGCAGTACTCCACCGGCAATGGTAACTTTGTCTGCGTCACTGTTCCACATGCATACTCGTGACCGGCTCATGATGCACACTTCATATCTTCTGTAGCATATCTACATCATGTCATGCCTCGTGGTATGGAGGTACCAAAGTTAAACAGAGTGGGTTCTAGAAGCAGCACGGCCGTCTCCCAGTGGTAGGGCTCTGAGGGCAGTGTGTCCTGTAGAAAGGGAGGGCTCTCCAGCTGTGACATGGCATGACACGAGTGCTTGCTTTCTGGAGCGACCGTTCTGTGCTGTGCAAACACACCAGTGTGCACGGAGCCAGCACAGGCCTTGAGCAACCATTTTCCATTGCATACAGTCGATGAGTCTGTTATGCCTGGACACACGGCTTGCTATGTGAACAGCTACTTTATTTGCACAAAATCATTCTGTTTTTTCTGAAAAGCATAAATTATTTAAGTTGGAGCTTTATTACACCATACTCAAAATAAGGGTTAGGATACCCTGCAGCAGACAAAATTGAAAGCTTCTCTAAGCCACCTACTTCATACTTAAGCAAAACATCATTGTATCATTCCTTTGTACCAGTATACCAGGAGCTGAGTTTATAAATCAGCAGTGTTTGTTACAAGCATAATATTGAAGGATGTAAATAGGGCAAAGTTTATAAATTTACAACTGAGCAAATAAATACGCCCAGCTAAAAGAGGTGACTGATGGACTTGTGTGCTGGTAAAGACCCTGTCTAAATACATGTAGCCAGGAGTCATCACCTTCCTTATTGGTTGTGTTCAAGGCAGAATTCATTCATGCAGCTTTTGTTATGAGTGGGTGCAGATCCACCATTGTAAGCTGTAAATAAACCTATTTGCAATTGTTCTTAGGTTCTCTTCTGTGGCTAGTTCATTTGTGAAGTTAAAATCATGGTTCTTTCCACTCTGCTACTTTTTGATGCAGCATGTGTTTGGCTTTTTGTTTTCTGAATGAAGTGCTTCATTCATTAGTGATAAGGACAAACATGTAATTAACACTGGAGCTACCATGACTAGAGGACTTGGAGTTTATACTTTAAAAATGGTATAGTTTGTAGGCACTACAGTAATGTCAGCTGAAGTTTTAAAATTTAATCTGAGAAGAGGAACTGCATTCTGTGTGCACTAATACTTCTTTTCACAAGTACATGCATGGGTTATTTCTTTTTATTTTTTTCATTTCAGATTTGTCTTTCTCACAGTTGCCACGTAATAAAATAATTAGAAAATGCCCCATGTTTCAGAAATTGTACACAAAGTTCCATCAATTCAATAAAATCCATTTACTCCTAAAGATTCAAATGCAGTTTACATACATCTAATACAAATCTACGGGTGACATCCCTGAACTACTGACTTGAACCTCTGTGTCAAGCTCCCTGTGAATACAGATTCCTCTAAACTAAATTTTGTGTTCTATTTTCCCAAGACCCAGGGCCTGACTGTTTCCTGATTGGTTTTGGTTTTTGTTGTTTTTTTCTCTTTTTAAGGTATGAAGCTAAATTTCGACAGAAGCTTCTTGAATACACCGATTCCAACAACATTGCTTCCCTTTTCCTTACAGCTGCTAATCGCTGGCTGGAAGTCCGCATGGCAAGTACTTTTATATTTATTTTTTCACTTGTATACACAGTGAATTTATTTCACTTCATTCCAAGCAATCTGAGAAAACATCCAACAGTTTTGCAGCCTCATCTGAGTTTTGAGGCTGTACCCTTACCTCTGTGTATATCTGTAATGAGCGTGTACTCTCCCATCCAGAAAACTCAATAGAGTATGAATTTTTCCTCTAGCCTGCAGCTGTTTCTTCAAGACAGGAGTAATTCTTAAAGATCCTTTGTGTATGGAAGAGTATCAGGAGAGTTGGTCTGGCAGTGCTGCAAGCTAGGATGCCTTTAGGAAACTGCGTTAGTCACTGATAGCAGGCTTTTGCCTTGTTGCTCCTCAGGAACATTTCAACATTTCTCTTAATAAGCAGAAGGATGTAGATGGGTTTCTGCTTGGTTTGGGTCCTCTGAAGAATGCCAAAGGCACTCAAGTGCCCGTTTCCTTAGAGTGCTCAGTAAAGTGGCCTGACATAAAAAAAAAAAAAAAATTGCTAAAAAAAAAATCATTGAAAGGTAAATCAAGGAGTTTTATGTTGCGAATGATGACAGATGCAGTACTGCCATTAATGGCTTACAAAATATAGAGAAATGTGAAGTACAAACATAGAAGAATAACAGCTTCCCTCCTACAGAGGTCGTTTTCTAGTCTGTTACGTAATTTTACTCAAAGACTTCTCTGTGAGAAGTTGAATCACAATTTTAATTAAAGCAGCAAAAGCCCATCCTGGGTAGACACAATCTGACTAATAGTTGCATGCTGTCCAAGAACAGCTTGTTTGAACAAAAGCAGTGGTAGGACCCAGAAGAGACTACAGTGCTTCCCAGCTGTCTCTCATCAGAGAGGATCTGCTCACAGAGGATTGAGTGGGCATTTCTCTCACCTACCTCAGGTAACCGCAGCTGTGTTGTTTCAGCCATCTCCATCATATACCTAACATACCTGTGTTGGCTTTTCCGGAAGATAGGAGTGTTGGTACAACTCCAGTCTACAAAAGCATTTCCAAACAGCACATCCATGCTAAAGGCAATGTATGGGGTTACAGGGTGTTTTCTGCCTATATTTTGAACTGTGCAATGGGTTTGTGTTTTGCTATGCGTTTATAAGAACATTTTCATCATTGGTAGACTTGTAGTGATGGAGCTTATTCATGTTCCTTCAGGAGTACATTGGAGCATGTGTGGTACTCATAGCAGCTGTCACTTCTATTACCAGTTGCCTGTATAATAAACTCTCTTCGGGACTTGTAGGCTTGGGACTAACCTATGCTCTTATGGTAAGAAACTTAGGACCCTTCTTGTCTCTCCCAAACATGTTTTTATAATTCTTTAGGGCACAGAGATGAACAGGAAGATTGAAGGTGTCTGTACATCTCTCCGTGGGTACTGTAACATCACTGAAACCATGTGTTAACTTCAATTCACATTCAGTGGTTGACATATTTGAGCGTATGCTTTTTCATTTTCCAGATAAAATATTCACTGAAGCAGTAGTTCAAATATGTCAATAAAAATATGGCAGAGTTGCATTACATTTTGATATTATATTCCATTGTGAAGAATAATGTCTCAGTGTATCAATCGTAATTATGCCCCAATACATCATTCTGGACTGTCAAACCGTTTTATTTAGGAAGAGGATGTCTTTTCACCTGTTTTTGCTGTTTCTCTTCTTCTACTCTTGTCTCCATAGTACCAAAGTCTCTGTGCACTGCAGTTAGGAAGTTTATCCTGAAGTCATTTTCACCCAATTGACGTGTACCATTCTGTTTGTTCACCACTTCAGCTCGCTAAGACTGAACAGTTGTTGCTTTGGAGGAATATAAGCTGCATGCTGGTCAAATGATGCAAACTACTAAAAATCTGGAATTTAGGAGTTTATTTGCTTTACATCAGGTCTCTAACTATCTGAATTGGATGGTTCGTAACCTGGCTGACATGGAGATCCAGCTGGGTGCGGTGAAAAGAATCCATGGTCTTCTCAAAACAGAAGCTGAAAATTACGAAGGGCTTCTTTGTAAGTGCAGTTTTGTGCAGCATGCAGAAAGAGCTTGCTGAAATTTTAATGATTTTGCAGTGTATTGCCATGAATAACTTAGTAAATCACTTAATGAGATGATGAATTTATCATGGGAGGGTTGTTGGTTTATTTTTTCCTTCCTTTGTGCTCCTGGTACAGCTTCCTCGCAGATTCCCCAGAACTGGCCAGACAGAGGCGAGATCCAAATCCAGAACCTTAGTGTCCGATACGACAGCAACTTAAAGCCGGTGCTAAAGCATGTCAATGCTCATATTTCTCCAGGACAAAAGGTAAGTAACTGCAGTGATTTTGAACATATATTTAGAGTAGTACATCATAGAAACCATAGCTCTGGAAGAATATACCACTGTATATTTTAATGATGGAATTAAAGATTTATTCTTTTTTCTGTAAAGGAGTGTAGTGCACTGGAAAGAGATCTATGTGTGTCTTAGTTTTTAGAAGTATATTACAGTGAGAAGTCAGTACTACACACCACGTGTCAGTATCCCAGTGCCCTGCTGTCAGCACACAGTGACAAAAGAAGTGACAGTGACCCCATTCTATGTTGACCTACTTTCCATCATTCCCATGTGGCTCCCCTGCCCTTAATCCCATCATTGCGCTATTGCTTGGCTGCATCTCTTTGCTCTCATTTGTTTGTTTTTTTTTTTTCCTTCCTGAATTCTGTTTGCCTGTGTCCTTCCTGCTCAGCAAAGCCACCTCTGGATTCTAGCCTTTGGTGGCAGCACTGGCCAGCTCTCCTGCTTCTTTCCATCACTCTCCAGTGGTTCCTGTACATAGGACTGGCCTTGATTTATCCCTAAATGCTCAGACCTATAAAGACAAAGAGGCAGCTCAGAGACTCTCTTATAAACAGTTCAGTTTGATGGAACTGTTCAGTAGACTGGAAGCGTCTCCATCCAGTCAAGTGTTGAATACACTGTCCATTTCCACTCACCTGATGTTCATCTTCTTTCTGTGTCACAGATTGGGATCTGCGGCCGAACAGGCAGTGGAAAATCTTCCTTTTCTCTTGCGTTTTTCAGAATGGTTGACACTTTTGAGGGTAAGATTATACTTTTTTGTATCCATTGAGCTTAGCTCCTGGAGATACATTGATATTCCTTTCTTGAATAGCAGCAGCTTTCAAGTGCGGTCTTGGAATCTGTGAGATAGGTTGTTTGGGCACCTTTGAGTAAATGTGGTATCATCTGCCATCTAACAGCTGTGCCATTGACAAGCTGGATCAATAAAAACTCTCATTCCATGTAACGGAAGAAGTCCAAGAGTGACATAGGATGACAGCCTTTTGTGCTGTTAATTCCCAACAGTAGGAGCAAAGAATAGAATGAGAAAATGTTCAAGTACAACCAAGGATCTGTACACAAGGCATAACAGATAGGATTCACTGGGTCTGGAAGACTTGTTTGCAGTTGGGCCTGCTGCCCTGGGATTTCCTGCCATACTTCTTTTGGTGTGCACCATGGCCACCTGCACACAGAGTGCCTTCTGGTACATCTTAAAAATGCTGTCCTCAGTTTCCCAGGGCTCTTGTGCAAAGCCAGACAGTTGTTATACTTGGAGATAAAATTCCCAAGTGCTCAATAGTAATTTGGCTTCCTGAAATGATGGTTCCCCTTGGTAACTAGTCCCTGATTTGAAGTAACCTCTTACCTCGTTGCTTGCTACGTGTTAGTACTGGTCAAGCAGATAAGTAATATTTCTAATCTTTCCTTAAGCTTTACGGGTATACTTCACATTCTTTTCAGCTGAGGCTTAGTGTTAAGAGAACTGTGCTTGTTGCTTAACCAAAACTTGTTATGTAATTGAATAAAGGAATATGCAACTCCAGGCTTGTTCCTGCTGTAATGCTCGCTGAAAGCGATCCATGTCTTTGCTGGCAGCTGTGTGGCATGACCAACAGCCTAGCAGACTGTCATTTTTCTTTTGAATAGGAAGGATTATCATTGATGGTATAGATATCGCTAAGCTCCCCTTACAGACGTTGAGATCCAGGCTGTCAATCATTCTCCAAGATCCTATTTTATTCAGCGGAACAATCCGGTAAGCATTAAGTACCAGCAATAAAAAAAACAGTCACTATCTGCGTTATCCCATATAATGACCTGTACAAAACTGCTGATAGCAAGCTGTTTGATTTTGGTCTCCTTTTGGAGGATCGCTGCCTTCTCTTGGTGCTTTTACCCACCCCTGCCAGTGTGCACCTCTGCACTGTCTGTGCCCGGTTAGCGTGCTGTCAGCAGAAGGCATGCAATGCCTGGGAAGAAAGGAAAGTAATTATTTATTCCTTTAGGATTGAGTTTAGTGCATTGATCAAACACCCATAACTGTACAGCCATTCTTGAAATCTTCCTTCTGCGTGTTTTTGCATCTGCCTGCCTTATAAAATGAGATGAAGAAAATGCAGACTTAATGCAGAGAAAGGGGAAGTAATAGAACAATATGACAAGTACTACAGGACTTGTAGGGTATTGTATCCTGGAGCCTCTATCCTCTGTTGCTCCTCTAGTCTTTGAGCCATTCTTTCATCTACAAGATCAAACAGTTTTTGGGGCTCTTCTTTTTTTTTTTTTCGTCTTCCTCCTTCTTTCAGATGATGATGCGGTAGAAACAATGAGCAAAAAGCTCCAGTTTCCAGAAAGTGCCCTTCGTATGTCTGAGTCATTTGCCTTAGAAAGGAACAGTACAGTCCTCAGTATAGAGCTGCAGCACCTGCAGCTGTAGTTCCTACGTGAAAAGTCATTGGAGTTCACTGAAAATGATACAGGCTTCTGCAGTTTGCTGACTTGAGGCTAACACGGGTCCCAGGATTATCTCCTGAACTTGCTGGAGTAGAGGGTGATTCCTTCATGTCAGAAGACAAAGTGACTGTATCCCTTTCTTTTAGTCATTCACCTATTCAGAAATGTATTTAGGTCAGCATTGGTCATTGACAGCACATACAGTAGCAGTAAAAAGAAAAAAAGTACACATTGCACTGAATCTTTTATTTCTGATTATCACTCTCTATAGATATGATCCAAGAGTCACATTTGTTACTATCATTTTTTGGGCCACAGCAAGCTGCAGGAACATTCATCTGTTCATAAATGCAGGATTTATTCAGTTGTGGTGAAGAGTTACGTTTCATAATTCAATGTGAAGCTCAATTGTTTAGCATTTCTGTAGCAGTAAGGAGCAAAAGTACATACTGATCTAAAAGGAGAGATGGTAGAACTTTTGCATTTGCTTAAAAAAAAATTAAAACTGATTATATTCAACTTTTTTTTCCTCAGAGCTTTTTGTAGTAAAATACCATGATTTCTTGACTTAATTCAGAATAAAGTAAATTCTGCAAGAGGAGGTACCTGCAAAACAGGAAGCTCTTTCCCATTCTGCTCAGCTGAGGAAGTGGCATTTTGTCCTTAATCCCAGCAGTGTAAGTGCTGACCAAGTCTGCCCAATTCAGTGGATTTACACCAATCAGAGATAGGAATTTGGCCCAGGTCTCCAGTGAAATTCCAATTATTTGCATGTCTGTTTCTGAGCACACTGAAAGAAACGTATTGCAGAAGTTGATACTGACTGATATTCTTGAATTGCACATAACTGTAGGTTTAACTTGGATCCTGAGAAGAAGTGCACTGACAGTATGCTGTGGGAAGCGTTGGAAATAGCACAGCTCAAGCATGTGGTGAAGGCACTGCCTGGAGGCCTAGGTAATGAGACTTCCTTCTGGAGAAGATTGCTTCTTCTGTTCATGACCTTTCTGTTTCACATTTAATATTTATTAAGAAGGCAGATGCTGAAGGAAGAACCTTTCTGGGTTTATGGAAAGTGGCAAAAAGTGCTTGCCTGCAGGCAGGAGTGCTAGATCCATCTAATTTTGGTGGTGGATGCTCCATCCCTGGAGCATCCTACCTGACTCAGTGTCAGGCAGGATGGGGCTCTGGGCACCTGATCAAGCTGTAGGTGTCCCTGCTCATTGCAGGGCAGTTGGATTAGATGGCCTATAAGATCCCTTTCAACTCAAACCATTCTGTGATTCTAACTTCCTTACCAACTGCACCTGTGGGGCCCAATCCTGTTTCTATTAAAATTACTGAAATAAAGCAGTGGTTTTACCATTACATCTTCATTATGAAGCATTGTGGCTCATTGGTCTTGAGAGTTCAAATAAGATGCCAGTAAGCTAGATGTTATCTAGAATATGTTCTTTTTCATTTTACAATATTCCCTCCCACAGTGGAACTTAAAGGTGTGAATGATATGGTCATGGGATGAAAAAAAAAATGGAGAAGGGAAAAAAAATACATCAAGCAAACACACCCTTAAAAATTGCAAGTTATAAACCCTTAGAGTGGAAGAAAATGATGGAGGCCACTTGGACAGTGATGCAGTGCTCTGGGTTGCACACGGCTAAGAGAATCTCTTAAACATCATTAGCTACTTTGATATCTAATAAAGAATACAGTGAGTCAGAAGTACTGGTTGTTTGGAACAATAGATAGAAGCAGATAAAACTGGGTCAGCAGCAGCTTCAGGGTCAGAAAATATTACTTGGAAAATGATGCTGAAAGTGAGACGTATGCCCTGCTCTGACCTGTGCCTCTCATACGCGCATCTACGTCCACACCTTATAAGTATTGTTTTTGCTATATCCTTTCCAGATGCCATTGTCACAGAAGGGGGTGAAAACTTCAGCCAGGGCCAAAGACAGCTGTTCTGCTTAGCGAGGGCTTTTGTGCGGAAGACCAGCATCTTCATCATGGATGAAGCCACAGCATCTATTGACATGGCAACAGTGAGTCTGAAGTGTTTCCAGTTTCTTATTTTCACTGAAGGGTGGGATTACTGTTACATTAAAAGAAAAATGGGGAAGATTATACTATCTAGGCTGTAACATACTTACACCATATTTATGGCGGTCATTTAGTTCTGTATTATTGGTAACTCATCTAAAGCGCTTTTAAATCCTTTTACTAACAACTTAAAAGTTATTACCACATTGTTTGCATTAGGGAAATGAAGTGTGTTGTTTTCATTGGCAGTTTGATCTCCAAAAGCAAACAAAGCTTTGGAAGGTCAGCTGCAGTGGTCAGTGGAGGGTAAGTTGATGAGCAGAGAAATTTCCCCAGCATGGTGGGCAGGATGAGTCAGGAAGTTAGAAGTCTTGAAAGCTAGGTCAAAGAAGTAAAGACATAGAAAAGACAGAAATTACTGGACAGAGGTTAAACCACACAGCAATAGCACACTGACTGGATTTTAGCCAAATGGAACAGGACATTCTTAAGATTCTTCCTTAGTTATATGCTTCAGTGTTCTTCATTATGACAGTATTCTATAAGTGAAGAATATAATGGAAGTGGGTTATCACAGCAGTTAGAATTTTTAGTTCTCTAAAATGTGAGTGTGTTGAGTGTTAGGTTGGAATTACACCATACAGTTGAAACACATTTTGAATACAGTTCATCCCCCGGGGTATGTATCTAATGAACAGAGAAAAGCAAATAAAGATGTCCGTTCTAGTGATATTTGTAAGCAGATTTTGGTACACAACAATGTGTTTCCTAAACAGGAATGGATGAGTACTTGTTGAGTGAGAACTATGTATTCACAAACTATCACAAATTCTTCTTCGCTGCATGCCAGGTACAGCACACTCCCTTGCTTCTCCCTGCCACCTCATGGTGCTAGATGTCCCCAGTGTGCTGGGACATTCCTGGGCTTCCAGCAGGGTGAAGAACATATCACAGAGGTGCCAGCGTGCAGGCAGCCTGGCAGCACCCTGAATTTGTCCTTGATTTCTTTCGTTATGGAATTGAATTGGGATAGCGGGGCTTTGGGAGCCAGAGCACAGCCCGTGTGTGGACAGCACAATGGCACTGAAGCCTGGAGGCAGTAGGGGTGGCAGCAGCAAGCAGGGCTACCTGGGGGACCAGGCACTGATTGATGTTCTGACATGGAGTTCGTTTCTCGTTTCTGCTGCAAAGGATCAATAAAAGCACGTAACAATCAATGGTTATTTAAACTTTCCTAGTATCTGTGTGTCTGTTTGTAACTTCTGCTCTTTGAAAAGCAGCAAATGTTTTCCTTTTTGTAGGAGAACATACTCCAGAAGGTGGTCATGACTGCGTTTGCTGATCGTACCGTGGTTACAATAGCAGTAAGTACAGTCTGATCCAAACAAGAATCAGAAACGCAGCATTTCTTCATTTTTGTCAATGTTAAGGAATTTGTTAATTTGGCCATTACTTTTATTTTTTTTAAATGAAGTGCTTAACCATCTAAACAGCTTTCTTATTTAAATACATAACAGCAGCTCCTTAACCACATTACTCGGTCTGATTGCCTGTAAAGATGTATCAGCATGTGGTTTGTTTCCTGTTACATATCTTAGGGTAATTTCAAATATAATGTGACATTGACTGTTGTGAAATATGAGTTTTCTCAAGGTACAATAATCATTTAACTAAGGAAGAGGAAAATCATGTGATTAGTTCTGCCACTGGAGAGATCAATTTTGTTTCAGTATTTAAACAAGTGAATGAGAATTGTACTGACTTAGAAACATAAACCTTCCATCCCTGTTTAATGTGATTGAATTTAGGTCTGCATATTCTTGAAGTGATTGTACAAAGCTCTCAAGTATCTATAAATAAGACTGTTTATAGACCTGAATCAAAGCAGCTGGCTTGACAAATATGTCAGAACTACACATCTCTTTTAGTTCTCTATTTTCTAAAAATACACATATTTCAGGGAGGCGAAATAAAGTAAATTTGCTTCTTAACATTTAAAAATTAAGCCCAAGTCAAGAAATGTTTGCTCAAGAATCTTACAGCATCTTTTTCTTTTCACTTAGCAAATGAATAACAGAAATCCTGATTTATCTCATGGTACCCATTCATTCGTGCAATTATAAGAAAAGCAAATGAATAAGAAGCATAAAACCTCCTGATTTCCCTCCTTGAAAACACTGAGTGGCACTGCACTGGAACGTGAGAATTCAGTCCTTCCCCCTGCCTGCAGGTTGGATAAATGTCACACACAGACTGCAGCAGGCGTGAGATCTGTAGGTGACATCGGTGGTTATTTTATGGAGCACTTGGCTAGGAAGGCACAGAAGGAAATACAAGTCCTGTTTTGGTACTAAGGGTGCCCAGGATCTGATTGAGAACCTTATGGGTGAGGAGTGACTGCGTTACAGGCACTATAGAGTTCTGAGATGAAACATCCCTGTGGGAGTAATACAAGCCAAAAATGCAGTGCAGTTACACTCAACATTACAAAGTGGACTTTCATAAAAATAGAGAAGAATTGATGGAGAAAGGATGGAGGAACAAAAAAATAGATAAGAAGCAAAGAATCTTATGGGGATAGTGAAAATTACTTCACAATTTTAGTTAAAAAAAAAGTCCCAAGGCCAATGCATACTGTTTATTAGGAAAAGCTCAAGTAAGGAAAAAGCAGAAGTTATGGCTACAGATGTGACTACTAGAAACAAGAAGGTATTGTTGTAAAAGCTGAACTCGCAGCCAAACGATGAAAACAGAAATGATGGTAAGCATATAACATGTGAAAATACAATAAGGGAAGCTGACAGAAAAAAGAAAGATTGAGAGCAACTTCAAGAAGGCATTAAAAACGATAGTAGAAGCAGTCCAGCATTGGGAGAGCACTTGAGAGCAGTACCACACACACTTGACCCATTCCTATGTTCCTGGCTGGCTGCCTTCTCGTGGCAACACTCAGTGACAGGACCCTGGGCTAGGGACGTCTTTAGACTCGACCCGTATGGCCTTTCACCCTCAAGTACCTGTATACAAGTGAAGTACTTGAATATCTACATGGCTCTTTGCATATTTGTCTGCAGTATTTGCATAGTAAATTAGGATGAAAAGTAGCACTACATAAGCTTAAACTTGATAGGAAGATTAATTTCTGAAAGGCTGTCATGTACAGGAATGTATTTGGTGGATACCTTGAACTGGCATTTTGTTTATTTGTTTTCAGCACCGCGTGCACACGATCCTGAATGCGGATTTGGTCATTGTAATGAAGAGAGGGCTTATTTTGGAGTATGACAAACCCGAGGTTCTGCTGGAACAAGAAGACAGTGTATTTGCTTCTTTTGTACAAGCAGATAAGTAATTGAAAAAAAAAAAAAGTATTTTAAAGTACAGTTGTATTATTCATTTTCTAAAAATGTAAAATACCTATAAATGTAAAAATGTAAATAGTATTTCATAATAAAGCTAAGGTTTTCCTTTTTTAATAAAATGAGCGATGTCTCCACCTGAAGCATTAACAAATTATCCATGTACCTTTCTTTTTTGTATACTACTATTCTTTTTTATTTTGTTACCAAAGAGTCCTGAGGTATTGCTGACCAAACCTTCATGGATGAAATATGACAAGATACACATCAAACAGAAACGTGACCAGCATGGAGCTGTTGTGTAACTTAAATCTCTCTTGTCATTTGTTACTGTGTGATTTTATATGCATCGTAGCCCCACCATAGATAATGCTTATTCTTGACTAAATGCAGAAGGAAAAAATAACATACCAAAGGTATTTCTGGAAAGCTTATTTTCTCTTTTAATCATATGACGATGTAAAGCTTTAATATCTAAATATAAAATCTATAAAGCATTTCATTGTGGTTCATTGATACTGCTTGTGTCTCTTGGTCTCTCCTTTAATGTCTTTGAAAAATTAATCACAATCTGATTCCTTTAAGTTTTCTTAGGCAGCCTTGCACCTACCCCTATTGAATTATATTATAGTGATTCCCAAGGGCTGGGCTCCCTCCCAGATAGCAAGGAAGCTAAGAGGAGGGAGGCTGTGATGAAGTATCAGAATTTAATGCACACTGTTTCCAGATACAACAGTTAATCTCTAAATTATCCCTCCAGAGATGATAAACAAAAAGCATTAAACCTTTCACTGTAGCTCAGAGCCGTGGGGACTTGACTCATTCTCTCCTTCTTTCTTATACTTCGCCCTCCAACACTGCTTCTGGATTCACTGTGATCCTTCTCAATAAATTCTATACACTTAAGATGACTGGTAATCACTGAAATTATCCTAGTTTAACTGGACAGCTGCTCCTGCCCTATCACTTGACTATAACATTCATTCTAGCAGTTAGAATGGCAGTGTTGCAATAGGAGATCAAAAGGAATTTTTCACTGGTATTCTTTTCATAGCAACTTTTGTTTCACATCCTTTTTTGTCCTTTTCCCCTTTTTGAAGAATTCAGCATTTAGGAAGTGGATTGCGGATTGATTTAGGTGGTTGTTGTTTTTTGTTGATTTTCGGGTGTGTGTGTTGTTGTTCCTCTTTAGACAGATAAATTAATTTGGATGCTGCTTTTAACAGTGTTTTCTAGATGCGGACATCTCCTTGTTCTCTAGGGATACATGATATTTATAATGCATTACTTCCCTTCTAGAACCACAGCAGAGAGCAGGGAAATAGAAGAACTGTTGCCCCTGTATGAAGTATCACTACCAGTTTCACAGGGGACGTGGTTTAGTGGTGGGATTCGAGAGGTCAGGTTTGATGGTTGGACTCAGTGATCTGAAAGGTCAGTTTCAACCCAGACAATGCTATGATTCTATTACCTGCATGCTATATAAGGGCTTTAAACTGGGCCCAGAGAACAGGAGAACATGGCTTGTGCTAATACTACACTTGTGGTAGAAGTAGGGAGGCAGAATACAGTTATGCAGATAAAATGCAAGAGCTCTGTCATTGCAACTGTGGATGAAGAGAGAAAATGGGCAGTTAAGAGAGAGCTCTTCTTCCAGGGAATCATTTGGGCAGCTTCAAAGAAAAAACAGCCGCTGAAGTATTGCTGTGTGTACACCCTGAAGCACCAAGCATCCGTTAGGGCTGGGGGGAAGAAATCAGAGACAGGCAGCTCTCCTTCCAGGGTAGCGGAAGGGCACAGCAAGTGCCAAACAGGTTTCTACTACAGCTACCCCATGGCTGCCCCATGCTGCCTCCTCGCTGCCCGGCTCTGGCCAAAGGCAGGTGCTCATCCCATAAAGGCTTAGGAAAGCACCGTTTCGCAGAGCGTCTTGAACCTCATGCTGAATAGAGACACCCTCAGAAGCTTTACAATCACCTGTGGAAGATCCCATATCCAAATGGCAAGAGGTAAAATAGAGGACAGTGAGGTTTCAAATGCTTTTAAGAATGACTCTAGGATCAACGACTGCCATTTGGCATAGCTCCTATTCTACAGACTTGCCTGGAAAGGAATGGAAGAGAGAAAAGGAGCCAACATATGAATTGTGAAAGTGGAAGACCGTATTAGATTTTGAAGTATTAAGACATAGGATCTCAAAGAGGAAGTGACTGGTTTCTTTTGTAAATGGAGCTTAGATTTCATAAAGCATCATTGCAGGAAAATAGAGTGGGAGAATTAGTTCGTGCCCACAGATTATATATCTTCTTAATGGTACAACGCTACTGGATAAATGTGTGAACACAGAGGTCTCTTAACTGCCACTTGGCTTGAACACACTGCACGTTTCCTTAGTGTATTTTTACCTAGTCCTTTTATATGGGATCCAAATCCAGTTAGGGTTTCTGCCCCCTAACTCCAAAGGGCTGAAGTCTCAACAGAAGCCATTTCCAAGGAAGTTATTCTTTGGTCGGAGCTCTACAGCTCCAGAAGATGAAAGGCTCACTGCTGTTATTGAGTCATTAAACCTGCTACCTTGATACAGAAGTCATTACCGAAGCAGGCTCACAAATACGTTGGCATGGCAATAAAACAAATCACAGTACTAAAATGGGAGTGAGGCAGCCCTAGAGCAGCAGTGTGGTGCTGGGGAGCTGCCACATCCGGATTCATTCATTTCTCTGGGCTGGGGCTTGGCTCACCAAAGGTGTTGGCGGGATGGGCTGCCCATGGTCATGCAACCAGGGCTTGTTCCACCCTGCTGTCTTCTATAAACTAACAAAAATCTTTGTAACTTTATTCCCTCATTTTATCATGGCCATTTCAATTAGGAAAAGTCAATCAGGAACAGTCATTACGATTAGGAAAAGTCAAAAGAAAAAAACAAGTTTTGAAATGTAAAATCTGTTTTGGGGGTTGAAAAACTTGCCCATCATGATTACCCCTCATGATTCCATATACAGCCTTCAAGTGTGGGATTTTTCCCATGAGCCTAATTTGTCCTCCAGTACTTAACACAAATATGTTGGCTCACACTGAAGATCTGTCACTTTTCTAAGCATCTGTCACTCGATCCACAAAGATAGGGCTTCCTTCATTCTACTCTAGAAATTCTCTACCAGAAGCCACTTGCTTTACTGTCCTATCTCAGCCAACAAGAGGTGAAGGGAAGAGGAGGTTAAGTGGAAAATGACAGTCCCAATAAAGAACAGAAGCGAGAACAAGGAAACACCTATCTAACTGTAGAGTTCGTGATTGCTAAACCCAACATGGTATGTTCATACAACACTCCTTGTTGCGCTAGGCTGCATGGGTCATCCCTAGCACCAGTCTATGAAGCAGTTCACCATTCTGTTACATGTTAGAATCACAGAATCGTTTGAGTTGGAAGGGACCATTAAAGGCCACCTGGTCCAACTCCCCTGCAGTGAGCAGGGACACCTACAGGTACATCAGCTGCTCAGAGCCCTTTCCAGTCTGACCTTGACTGTCTTCAGGGATGGGGCATCCACCACCTCTCTGGGTAACCTGTGCCAGTGCCTCACCTCCCTTACTGTAAAAAAACTTCCCAATATCCATGTTCTTTAAACGTCTCCCCCAGGCGCAATTTTTGATTCTATATTCATGCAGTTGCCGCCCTCTGGAGGATAAGGTACAGAATAAGACGACGAAAAAAGCGAAGGGAAAATAGGCATCAAAGGCACAGCTGCCTCTTGTGTAACTATTTCCATCACAGTAAGAGAGTGCGAAACGTCACTGCTGAGGGCTGCATGAGGGTGTAGAGCTTCTTGACGGTCACTTTAAGTGCTGGAAACCGCTGCGAGCTGCCCTCAGGCAAAGACCCGCACTTTTCCCGGTCTCCGGTTAACCCTTACGCCTGGGGCCGGGGCCGGGGCCGGGAGCGGCCTGGGGACCGCCTCCCCGAGGCCACGACCGTTCGAGCCCAGCCCGCACGCCGATTCTCGTGCAGGGCCCGTCGTGGCCTCCTCAGCGCCCCCTGGTGGCCGCCGCTCGGCCCGTCACGTCCCCGCTGCTCTGCCGAGTCCGGCTGCGGCGGGGGCTGCGGCGGCGCCGTTCGCCCGCTCGGTCCCGTGGCGCGGCCGCCGCCTCCGCCCCCGGCTGGCAGCGGGCATGGGGCGGCGCTGAGCGACGGAGCGGCGGCGGGGAGCCATGCTGTCGAGGAAGGGGATCATTCCCGAGGAGTACGTACTGACCCGGCTGGCCGAGGATGTGCCGGATCATGCCCGGTACCGCGCCAGGGAACGGCGGGCGCGCTTCGTGGGCAAGAACGGCGCCTGCAACGTGGCCCACAAAAACATCCGGGAGCAGGGCCGGTTCCTCCAAGACGTCTTCACCACGCTGGTGGACCTCAAGTGGCCCCACACGCTGCTCATCTTCACCATGTCCTTCCTCTGCAGCTGGCTGCTCTTCGGCATGGTCTGGTGGCTCATCGCCTTCGCCCACGGAGACCTGGACCACGGCACCCGGCTGCAGCGCACCCCGGCCACGGAGGTGCCAGACAGCTTTGTGCCCTGCGTGACCAGCATCCACTCCTTCACCTCTGCCTTCCTCTTCTCCATTGAGGTGCAGGTGACGATCGGCTTCGGAGGACGCATGGTGACGGAGGAGTGCCCGGCCGCCATCCTGGTGCTGATCGTGCAGAACATCGTGGGGCTGGTGATCAACGCCATCATGCTGGGCTGCATCTTCATGAAGACCTCGCAAGCCCACCGCCGTGCCGAGACACTCATCTTCAGCAAGCACGCGGTCATCGCCCTGCGGGACGGCAAGCTGTGCTTCATGCTGCGGGTGGGCGACCTCCGGAAGAGCATGATCATCAGTGCCACCATCCGCATGCAGGTGGTGAAGAAGACCTCCAGCCTGGAGGGGGAAGTGGTGCCCCTCAACCAGATCGACATCCAGATGGAGAACCCCGTGGGGGGCAACAGCATCTTCCTCGTCTCCCCACTCATCATCTACCACGTGATAGACAAGAACAGCCCCCTCTACGACATCTCCCCCACGAACCTTCACCACCACGAGGACCTGGAGATCATTGTCATCTTGGAAGGGGTGGTGGAGACAACCGGCATCACCACTCAAGCCAGAACCTCCTACCTGGCGGATGAAATCCTCTGGGGCCAGAGGTTTGTGCCCATCGTGGCGGAGGAAGACGGGCGATACTCCGTGGACTACTCTAAATTTGGTAACACGGTGAAAGTGCCCACCCCTTCGTGCACTGCCCGGCAGCTGGAGGAGGACAAGAGCATTATGGACACCGTGCCATTTTCCCCTAGAAGTACCATAAGGAAGAGATCTGTCAAGCTAAAGCCCAAGTTTACCATAACTGATGAGCCTTCCTGATGCCTTTTGACTGGGAAACTGTGTTAGGGCTTGGTGTCTGAAAGATCTCATAAACTCAAAACACTGAGGTGGCCTCTATTACTTTTTTTAAAAAATTCAGGTCGGTAGCACAAGGTATGTTCTGCTGTTATTTATTGTGGGGTAAATCTAAAGCTAATTATATTTTTTTAAAGGTGCGAGAGATTTTGGGCAGCACTGGGAATAGGAAAATCCCGATCTGCAGCTTTAAATTTCGGTTCAGACTGTCATGCTGAGTTGCACGATCGTTCTGCATTGATTAATCTCTAGGTAACTACGTATTTTCTCAAAAAACAAATGTTTCTGTATCCTCAGAGATTGCAGTTCTCGGGGTCTTGCAGTGTCTGTCTTAAAGTCGGTAGTTTTTAACTGCTCTTTTCTAACTTGAACAATCAATATCGAGGAATAAAGTATTAATTATTAATGAAGCAGGCTGAATTTAAATGATAACAAGAAGGTCAGGCAGTGCAGTGCAACACGAGACCAGATCTGGGACTGTCTGTGCTATTATACTCAATGTCTTAAATAAATGGCTGGGTTTGCTGCATCCATATTGTATTGTATGGAGCCACTCCTACCACATGCAGTATGAAATGTATTCGAACATTTCCTTTTGTTTATTTTAAAGCCCTTTACACTACCAAAATAAAACTGCCAAGTGTACCTTTTGGGCTGGGTGTTCTTGATACTAAGCACTGCTTTGCCCTTAAAAAGAACAGCCGATAACGTGCAACTGAGACTAATCATAAAAAGGAAAAATTCTGTATTCTAATTGTCTAAATGAGAAGCGACATCCCCCTCTCACGTGGCAATAGGGATACCCAGTAAAAAATGAATCTCTGCTTTAGGTCGGAGTGAACTCTGTTAGAGAATGAGGGACTATAAATAGAATCTGGTATTTTGAATGGAAGGGCAGTGCTGAATCCTGGAACGTAGCTGCATGCGGCAGACAAAAGCTTTTACTCCCTTCTCTTTTGTAAAAGAAGCAGAGGCTTGTGCAGGGGGAAGGAGGGCCGTGCAGGACAGCGTGGTCTCTCCTGGGATGCCGAGTTGCAAATACTACTGCTGAGGAAATGGTTTCCTTTCCATTTGCATCCTGACCTCTGCACAGCCGGTGCCTGCTGAGGGTTTAGCTGAACTCGAGAGCAGGGGAGCCATGTTCACCCTGTCAGCCCCACCGTGACAGCAGGAGCGGTTCCTCTCTGCACGCTCCTCTGTCTGGGGATGGCAGAAACAGCAGTGGCTTTATTCCTGCATTATTAGCAGATAGCAGTAGCATTAACTGCAGTATGCTATTAACAGGACAAACTGCCACTCAATTAAAAAAGATAACGTTCTGCAAATAAAACCTAAATAAGCTTTACGGAACTGACCTGATGCCTGACTACAAAGTTGTTTTTCACAGAGATGGCAGCAAATCCCCTCTGAAGGGCATTGATTGAAGGAGTTCCCTGAGCAGGTCCGTGTGTGCTAGGTGATCCGTCTGAGCAATAACACGGCCACGTTTTTTGACAGCTGGTCAGTGTAACAACAGGAAAAACGTTCCAGAGGGTCACAGAACTTCCCTTCTGACTATGAAACACCTTCGGGCATCTATAATAAAATGAAATCATGTTCGGGTAAAATCACAGTTCGTTTTGAAATGATAAAATTGTATCTATATTTTCAGCACTTTTCTATTTCAGATCCGCAAAGCGTTATCAGTTAGGTGAATAAGTCTTCATTCCATTTCCAAATGCCCAGTACACTAACAATTTTCAGTTTCACAATGAAAAGGCAGTGAAACTAGCATTAACAAGTAGTTAGCAAAGAAAATAGGGAAAGGCATATTTTACATTTGTAATAGTAAAAAAAATCCTATTTTTTTTTCAAATAGGGAACGATGCAGTACTTTTGAGTATTACATTTATTCTCTGAGTCCAGCTGACACATTATGTTCCTGCTTTCCCTCTTTCTGCATCTGTTCCATGACCCATCAGAGAAGCGCTCACAGCAGAGCCAATTGCTTCTCCTCAACACCTTTGTTCCTTTGAAAGTTTATTGTTCTTTATCCCTGTTCTGTTTTTACAATGCTCACAGATACATTTTTAGCGTTAGCTTTCCAAGGACTTAAACCATTGGCTTCTCCTCCATTTCCAGAATGCCTTGCATTAACATGTAAGATACATTCAATGTTGTCACATAAAACCTCTTCAGATGGAGTAGTATTTGACCTAAATGTGAAGCAATCTCAGCAGCACTACATGCAACTATTTTCAGGCCCTGATGCAAGCCTCTTTTTCCCTCAGGGAGATCTGCGCTACAGAGAGGTAAAAAATTCTCTGTCTTCACTGTGAGATGGGTTGAAGGAAAGAGCCTGCCTTTGTCGGGCTGCTTTCAGAACCAGCTCTTATGTCACTCCCTGTACAAGAATCTGCTCAATTTTCTGAAGCCCGGACATAAAAAGGCACTATAATATTAAGAGGAATGCAGGATTTGTTCTATTAAAATCACTAGCTAATTATTTCAGTCCATTTGTTGGTGACTTTGAAAGTCTTGTAATTTTAAATTATCATTTCCTCATTTTCAACATTCAGCAATATTTCAGGAGCAGAGCAAGGGAGAAAAAGGGGTACTGCTTACTTTGGAGGATTCTTTCATTTTGCCACGTGCTAAGTAGATGAGAACAGAAATCTCTGAGGATTTTCTTGAAGTTGCACTTATGCTGGCCACCCACATCCTCTGTAGGAAGCGTTCTGAAGAACACATCAGTGAATCATAGAATCATAGAATGGCCTGGGTTGAAAAGGACCTCAAAGATCATCGAGTTTGAACCCCCCTGCTGAGTGCAGGGTTGCCAACCATTAGACCAGGCTGCCCAGAGCCACGTCCAGCCTGGCCTTGAATGCCTCAAGGGACGGGGCATCCACAACCTCCTTGGGCAACCCGTTCCAGTGCATCACCACCCTCTGAGTGCTGTCTTTTGACGTAGAAAAGTCCTCATTCTCAGCAATGAGCAGACGCTGCATTTTCTATAGCTGAAGTTCAACGTGAGCATGTTTTTGAACTTGCTACTTTCTTCTGATAGGTGGCATCCTGGGGTCCTGCTGAGGGAGCAGCTCGGGGTGGTGTGCTGCAGTTCCCACTGCTGCTCCCTCCACACTTCCTCTGCACAGAAACCAGTGGAAGGGAAGCTGCAGATGACATGCTTGGGGTTTGCTCTGACTGAGGGAGACACAGAGAGAGAAACTGGGAAGCTTTGAGTTTTGTAGTGATCCACTGCTCGATTACTTAGAGTGTGGTGGAGCCAGCTGTGTCCATGCAAATTGTTTTTCATGTACTATGGAGTCGGGAGACTATTACCAGCTTATACACACAGTTCACATTGTTTAGTGTGTTCAGATTAGAGGTAGATAAGATGGACAAAAGGATTGTGGGGTTTATTAATCAGAAACAGGGACTGGAGAACACTTAAGTTATTTGCCATTGTCCTAAAATACTTGTAGTGACAACACAGCCACAGGGCATGTCTGTTTTATGTTGCGTTTCCTAATGAAATCAAGAGGCATACGTGTAAGAAATTAGAGGACAACAAGGTTTGATTCGGTTTCTTTATCCCCCAAGGCATACAATAAATATAGTATTATAGCAGTGTATTTCAGCAGGAAAGCCTCCCTGTGAAAGAGAGAAAAACCAGAAGTGAACTCAACAAGCTGGATATTAGGGCAAAGGAGAGTCAGAGTCACAAATTTTAAATCCACCAGTGGCACGGTGGGAAGATGTCAAGAAGCAATAAACTGTTTTCATTTGAAGCGATTCATACCAACAAAGGTGTGAAGATGTTGAAATGAGACAGCAGAGATGTAAAAGTAGATGTGAGAGCCTCACATAAAAGTGTTTAGCTAGACTACTGCTTACATATTAGGATAGATTAGCAGAAGGGTCGGTGTCAAAATTCAGTCTGCCCTGTAAGGTGAGAGTGCAGGCCAGCCATGATCTGCATTGCTCAATCCGGACGGTGTGTAAATACGACTGTGTGCTGGGCAAGGTACCAGTCACAAGAGAGCCCTTCTAGAGGCAGCATATGTGGTGACCGATTCTTGTGGTTAGTTACTTATTAATAGTTAATAACATCAAACTAACAAAAAATTAATAGTCCTCTGAAAGCTGAATTGGTTTCCTCATGTTTTCCTTCCTCTTCCACTCTTTCTTTGTACGTCGGTCGCCCCTACTAGATAATTATTGCAGGCCAGATGGCACAGCTTACTTTCAATGTGGGATAAAGAAAAAGAGTGCTTAGAGAAATAAAATACAAAAGGAAAGTAGATATTAGAAAAAAATCTGTGAAACTGCCAAGCTTGCAACTGTCACAGTTACTTCTTGTACAAAGCATGGAAGAAAATCTACCAAAGATTATTTCCTGTCCATTTTACAGGTCACTGCAGAAGGAAAAGTGGTTTAGCTCTTCAGGTATTGGTTGAGGGAGAAGAGAAGAAGGTTCAGAAATGCTGCATTTTTGGCTTCCTGGTTTTTATTGGCATACCCTTCTCTCTTCCTACATTCAAAGTCATACAGGTGTTGCCACTAAAAATGGGAAGGATCAGTGTTCTTTGTAGTTCATCTTCCTGAATTGCTCTGCATTCATCCAAGGGCAGATGCCCCATCCCAAGGTGGATACCTCAAACACACCAGCTCTGACCTGGAAGGCAGTAAAAGAATTCCCATCTATTTCAATGGATTTGGATCAAAGGATCTGCTGAAAGCCTGTGCTGCAGCATTCAGATGGATTCAATCAGCAGTACAGATGTCACTCAAGCAAAGCTGCTGTTGGAGGTGAGAAGACTCTTATGGGAAGGAGGCCTTGGGGAAGCCAGACCTGAGCGGGTGGTGGGACGTGTGCTCAGTGTAGCTGGTGACTGTCTAGCTGCCTATAACAAATGACTCAGTGTCCTATTTTTGATTCAGCAATGGGAGAAAGATATGCGATACAAATCTCCACCTCCTCCCCCCTCCTGCAAGAAGAACTATTAAAAGAGCAGAAGACATTCTTGAGAGGCTGTAGATACCATGGCCTCAGTCTTGCTTGTAGCACTGCTAGGTGCCTATGGAGGACAGCACGCTGCCTGTTTTTTTGGCTTACACTGCTATTTTGATGCATAATGCAACTTTAAAGAATCATCATATGGAAATGACTCATTTTAAAAATTCTTAAAAAAAAAAAACCCAAACCGTGCAGCCCCTCTTTGCCACTTAACCCTTTCAGCTTTTGTACCTGGCTTAATGAGTTTAAATGCAGATGGCATATCCACGAGAGGCTTCCTAATCAGCTACCTTACTGGTAAAGCTGAGCAGCTCTAAGTCAGCAACCCTGTATGAACCGGTGTGGAGTCAGAGGAGTCATGGTGGTGGCCCCACAGAAGGATGCCCCCTCTTTGCTGGAGCATGCTCTGGATGGAGGCATCTGACTCATCCCAATGCCACGTAGTGGTAGGGGGTGTAAGTCACCCTTTTCCTTCCCTGGATATTCTTTGTACATTTGCCATATTAAGTGGCATTTTGTTTCCTCTATCCAGGACACAGTAGACAAAATGTATAAACAGCATTACTGTTATTACTATTAGTTATAATAGTTAGTTATTCCCGAGCAGAGCTGAGGCATAGAGGAATGTCACTGCATATCAGGGGTAGCAGTAGGAGTCCTTAACTTCAACAAGTTTCGTATCAGGCCCCCATGTTAAATCCTAGCCCTTTAAATCCAAGACAGTTTGCCAGGTTCGTTAGCACCAGGATTTTTCTCTTAGGGTTGACTACTATTAAGTTGATGGGAGTAGGCAGCTGACCCAAACAGATTCTGATGATGCTTTTACCAAAACATGCTGTTCCCTCTGTTTTATGTTGAAAGTTTTTTTCTTCTCTAGTAGCCTACAGGAGCTTTTTGCTGTGTCTTGTAAGTAAAAATCTTAACTTTTTTTCCTCTGATATGAAGGATAATGGCCATTGTGCATTTTGTATATGCCTATTGATTGAGGAACTTGAATGTTCATGTCTTGGTCTGAGATCTGTTGTTTGAGCTCCTGCTGTCTCCCTAGGAATTGTATCAGTATTCTCAGTATCCTGCCTATTCCCCAGGTGCACCTTTCAAGCACTGGTAGCTGTACTCTAGCTTTACACTTGAAGGAAAAACGTTGGTAAAATAACGTGTTTCATAGGATGGGGGGAAACAAGGACCGGGGCAACGAGTAGGAAGATTTGTATGTTTCTCTAGCAAAATGTATGGGTTTTATAAGGGCAAAATGTGCCTTAAGAATGGCTTCCTTACAGAATATCACAGTAAATTTAGATCTTGAAGAAGGAAATAAATAAATTGCCTTCTGTAGCCAGTTCTAATGATTTTGTAGGACGGCAAGCACTCTGTAGGCATGCTGATTGCTGAATGCACAATGGTGATTTGATTTGGAAGGCCTGACGGTTGGCTTTACCGAGCGTGAGGATAGCTCATACTTGTTGAGCATTCATCTAGAACTACAGGCAGTAAACAGATGCTTTTCCAAAGGCAGTTTGTACCTCAGAGAAGTACTTACAGAGAAATGTCTCTGTAAGAAGTAGTCACTATCTTTGCACAGATTCTCATCTATCCAGTATTGTCTGAACATCCTAGGCTGAAATATTTAGACTCAGAATCTGTGTGTAATGCATCCTTAAAAGAATGTATTTGATATGTTATCTATATATATCTACAAACTTGCATAAATACGATTGTTCTGTTTGAAGTATTCATATTCCATGTTGTTTGTTATTCCTGCTAAGTTGTTATTCCTGTACTTGATTTTTCTATTTATTTGGTTCATTGCTGTATAGTGCCTAAAAAGTTTTAAAAGTTTTCATTGTGTTCTTGGACAGTATCTGTTTAAGGAAAAATGTAAAATAACTGTTTTGTAATTGGCCTGTGATTTGCAGTCAGAACTCTTACAATATCACCATTAGAAGTATTTTCTGTGGTACTAGGTCTTTCTACAGTTGTGTGAGCATCTGTCTTCACTGAAGAGAGTCTATTTCCACTTTGTTAAGTGGAGATCAATGAAGTTTAAAAATGTAGATTTCATCAAAAGTTTGATCTTTGGTAGTAAAACATCACATCTGATCCTATATTCTTTGCCCTGCTTTCCTGTTGCTACACAGAAAATGAAACCAGACCATCCTTGTAGTCCTTTTCCACTTCTCTGTATGTTGTGAAATACTTTATTTTCTAAGGAGTAGCTTCTTCTTGGCTAGAAGAACCAGAACTACTTTTTTTTTTTTCTAAGAGATTTTAAATAAACAAATGCTATCCTGCTTTAAAACAATTTTCACAGGTTCTGTGTGGCTCTAATTTGCAGCCAGAGATGGCCTATTAGCAGCTTGTTAAGAACCTGTCAGGTTCTCCTACAAAGTAGGAAGAATTACAATGATTTAAAATAGCAATAACTTTTTACTGATGCGTTATAAAGGGAATGAATGTATCTATAGACAAATCCATAGTACTGCATTAAAAAGTACTGCCAAATTTACATCAGTCCAAAGATACATAATAGTATGTTCTCATTTCCCCAATATTCAGTGATCACTCATTTTCACATCAGTTCACAGAAAAACTGCTCCAAAGCATTCTAAATTCAGCAGATGCCTTTTTACTGTCTTGAAAAACGTGGATGCAGTTCAGAGAATGCCTGATTAAAATGGTCTGCTGGAACTTACATTTCATTCATTTTCTAAAAGAGTTTAAATAAAGCTACCACTGATCAGCATCAGTTGACAGGTTTGATTTAATCCTTTAGGAGTTATGGGGAAAAGTTGTGTTCATGTTTCAAGTTTAAGGAGTGGCTGTAACTCATTCAGTGCATAACTATGGGATGGAAAGTTCAGTGATTTCCACATTATTCTGACATATAAATACATAAAAAGGTAATCTCTTTTAGGAAAGGCTCCAATATCTTTCATAACTCTGAAGAGTGTCTCATACTCTCATCCAACTGCTCTAAAATAAATTTGAGTACTTGCAAACTAGAATTCAGATTTAAGCTTCCCTCTGAAAGATAAATAATAAAACATTTTACCTGCAAATTTGAGTTGAAAAGCTTTTTCCACACATTGGTGTGTTGCTGGATTAATATCCTCTCATCCTAGTATATGCAAACTTCAAGGCAGTCTTACTAGGTGTACTTTTTATAAGAATTTCTCTCATCTCTGAGACAACAGGGGACTGTTAAAGTAAGAGAGAAAAGGTTCCATTAGAAAGCTGCTGGAATAAGATATTCCTGAGACACTAAGCTAAGAGTGTTTCTTAGGATTCACCTGCTACTTTTAGAGTCCTCAGTAACCCTTCTCAGTAAGGTCCTGCACATACATGCATGCGTGGTCATCACCGCACATAGTAAGAACAGAGAAATTTTGCTCTTTGTTAAAGGATGATTGTTTCTTTTATGGTGTGTGTGTGTGTGTATCCCTCCACCATCTCAGCAGCAGGAGTAAGACTGAAGGTAGGAATTATAACCTTGAGCAAGCTATTTCCAGCCCATTCATCATCCCTTCTACCAATCAAAATATCCTGTTACGCTGCTAAAAATAAGAGCGAAGAGAAAGCACTATAGTTTGACATCAAACTAGTTAAGAAGCCTTACTGTTGTACCCTTGTCCTGGGTTTGCTTCTTAAGTACAAAATCTGAAATCAATATTATTTTCTCAATACTAGAATAGTACAGTATGTGAAATCAGATCCTGGTTTGAGAGAAGAAACTGAAATTGCTTCTGTCAGATGGGGTATGTCACAGAAAGCAAGCTAGTGCTAGAGTGGCTGAATTAAAGATAACAATGTCAGTTTGGAGCTCTTTATTTTTTTAACCAACGACTTTACACAAATTCTGTAGTAGGGAGTAAAACATTTTTCTCTCATTTGAAATAAAACTATTCAGGTAAATCCAATTCAACCTTATTTTTTTTTATATATATACTGGTTTGTTGGAACTTCTGCAAAGAGTCTCAGTGGCAAAATGACATGCCAAGAGAATATATTGGCTTGAGCACTCAGTGGACCAATTCAATAGCAAACTGGGGCTGAATCATGCTTGCTCAATGACTCCTAAGTTACACCTTCCTGTCCCAAATGATTCTGTCCATCTGAAACAAAATGATTTCCCTTCAAGTTAAATCTAATAGTGCCCTATAACTCATTTACGGGGAAAGGACCCAAAAATGTACTATACGTACCTGGAAGTCTTAAAAACACATTTTGTGATGGGTTTTCCCAGGGCCTTGTGCATTACTTTGAAAGCATATTCTTCTTTGTCAAACATGAAAGCTGTAGGAGTTACCCGAAGCACGGCTTTTAGGTGGAAACAATCATTTAAGTTGCCCAGAAACTCCTGGCTGGCACTATCCTTGACTGTATCTTCCTTTTGAAACTACTGGGTTTGAATCACTTCAGAGATAGACATTCTCTGTACTCTGGCTCACAGACCAAGAACAGTATCTGTGGCTTTTGGCAAACTTACATAAACAAAAGATCCAGATGATATAGTATTTTCTAATGCCAGGTAAGCAGATAAGTATGTGAAAAGGCGGTCAAAGGAACTCAATTACATATAGCTCTTCACAGCCTTGGTGTTTATATATTTGGGTATTTATACAGGAAGCAAGAAGGTCTTGCTCAGCCTTACCAAGGAATGCAATAAGCATGAGACATGTTCTTTTGACAGCCTAAATACAACACACTTCTAGTTCTCTATATACGAAAATGTACACATAATAGTGTAATAATTGTTCAGCTGCAGGGCTTCTGTAACAGAATATGTAACTACATGCTACGTTTTCCTTAGAAATTAATCTGGCTCCTGAAGTTCCTTTACTAATGCTTCTCACAGTCCCCAAAACAGCTGCACAAGCACAATTTAAAAGGTGGTGAGTTATGGAGTATAAGCACTTCTACTGCTGCAGGAGAAACAGTTTACTTAGTTTCTGGTAAAGCATCAGTGTCACATTACTCAAAAATATCTTCACGTGTCTTCAAAAATATGCTTCACAAACTCCAGTAACTATGCATTTATTTATTTATTTATTTATGGGCGCATTTCTTAAAAACTCTAAAACCTTTCAGGTCTGATCAAGGGATGTGGTTCCCAGATTTCTAGGTGTAGGAATATAGATGCTGTGGACACTGAAATTCTCAAGCGAACATTGAAGCAGAACCTAGATTTCAAGTTAAATTTAAATCTACATCTTGAATATTATTATTATTTTGGATGTTTTAGTCAAGTGCTGTGTAGGTGTTTTACACTGGGGAAAAATGTGAATCAGATCTGGGTGGGACGATATATATTTATATAATGCTTAATTAAGGTAGTTTGTGACAAAGCCTGTGAAATGTTATCAGGAGGAGCCCTTTCTGTTCCATTCCAGCATCATTCTGATGCATCTGTGGATGTGAAGCTGGACATCCACAATATAGCTATATTCTGCAAAATGAAGGTGTTTTGTCGGAGGAAATCTTAAAACAGTTTCCACAAATGCCCTGAAGACAGGGTGGCTTACGAGCAGAGGAAGTAGACTAGCTGCACGTTGAGGCAAAACAAGTAGAATCTTCCAGAAAGTTCTCTACTTGCTCAGTATAATTTTTTTTCTTACATCTACCATGCTTTATAAAATATATAAAGCAAGCACAAAACACAAACCCCACCCAACAAAACCTGAATGAGCACTACATGCCAGATACTGATGGCCCCTGCTTTACACCATTTCTTCAGCTGTGAGCAGCAGGAAGCATGTTCTGCTCCTTACAAGTGCACCTGCAGCATCTGCTCTCTGGAACCACATCCTTGAAAGGTTTTAACACTGACCATAGACAACTAAACTAGAGAAACAGGGAAATGTTGATCGAAAGCATAAGGCATGTTTTGATCACAACACTCTATTCCTTTATCCTAGTTCTCATACTTAAGCAAACTGCTAAAATCATGATGTTAACTATCTATCAGAAACTGTTCTTCTATGCAAGCTTTGGAGACTGAAGAAAATAGCCTTCCTAAGCTGGCTCTGATACATGCAACTCTTATCTTTAGAATTGCCCCCCAAAATGCCAATACAAGCTTACCAACTATTGACGAAGAAGCTGGTCCTTAAGCAGCATTGGGAATGACATGACTTGGTGTGTGTGTGTCTCCTAGCTGTATTTTTGACAGAAATAGTGCAGCACTGCCTTTTTTCATTTTGCTGTTTGATGAGTAGGATCCTGTGCTAGAAAGACAATGGTTTTCATCTGTAAACATGAACAGTATCTTTTTCTGGTTTTTATCTTGGGGTTTTTAAAATACAAGGTGGTTTTCATAGTGTTGATATCCAGATGTGGTGGACTGTACTTGGAGATCAAGTACAGTATGGAGATGTCAGTGTCCAGGAAGAACATTGTTAGTTTAGTTCTTACTTTCAGGGTCTCTTCAGAAAGGAAACAACGTATTTTAAGAAAAGTATTCTTAGAGAAAGGGTGGCAAGAACTGTTTTAAAACATGGCAGCTTTAATTTGGCTCCTGAGTGATCATTCAGTTATCACCATCCTATCTTATTATGTCCTCGGATTGCTTTTTAACACGCTTTTAAGAGTGCTCAGTAATCCCTATCTTAGGCTCCCTCTAGTGGAACAAACGGTACGTGACTATACATGATGAGAAATAATTTGGTTTTATAACAGATGTGTTGCTTCCCCGTGGTGTTAAATGCACTGGCAAGGTCTGAACAGTCTCTAGTATAGATGCAGGCTCAGGAATTTCACTCATTGCTACTCAAGTATATAGAGTCTTTTTGGAAAATTTCCACGCCTACAAGTTTGCATAGGGTATCCAAGTCATGGCTGAATAATACTACTCCTACTAGGTGGGCCCTGAAGTCATGAAGCAGGGTAGCTTGGTATGATGCAGAGGGTGGAGGGCTGCCTGTGCCTCCATCCTGCTTTCTCCAGTGTCACCTGTTGTAGGGAACACAGAAACTCATGCCCTCTTAATGTGCTGTTGATAGTGATTATAGGCTAGTGGGACAGTGTAAAACGATGTATTAGAGGGGAAACTGTACACTCTCTTCTTCTGTAACACAGAAATGGCTCTATGAGCAGTTGCCTGGAAGATAGCTCTTGTGAACTGTTATGTGTTAAAGAAATACAAGTCTGAATGAACACAAGCTGTTTAAAGTGGCAGATAAACAGCAGTCACGATGCAGTCATTCAGACTGAGAATCTCTTGATATGATGGAAAAGGTGCAATGTGTGGAGACATCAGCATTGTAGTGCTGCTCTATCCCTGCATTTGTCAATGATAAATGCACCAGGTTTAGAAACTTGGGTATATCTGGGCAAAACAAAAAAACCAAACTCCTTCCTTCATGATATTTTGCTTTACTATATAAGCAAGTATGCAGGCTGTTGTTCAAGACATCATTTTAAGTGCAGCTTTTAAGGCATTAAAAACAAAAACATTAGGGTATTAGTAAATTGTTTTGGTACTTGCTATCTGCAACTATATAAGTTATGGGACTCAAGCTAGTTCTTTATTTCCTATTATGTAGCAAAAAAAAAAAAAAAAAAAGCTACCTTTTAGAAATGTAACCTCAGTGTGATGAGTGATGCTGTGTTTCCAGATGGGACTCATCTTTAACTGCTATGACACACTACCTCTTTTTAGTAGCAGGTATTTGAAGATGCAAACAAGAAAGGACTTCTAGGGTAAACCTTAAGGACAGCTCCTGGTGTTTGCAACCTACTTTTGCTTGCGTTACAAAAGGACACTCCATATACCTCAGAGCTTCATTTCCTTGAAGAGTGTCACCATACATTGTTTTTTTTCTTATTCAATGTGTGCTTACAAACACTATGCTTACATACTGTACAAAATGGAAGTTCCATGCGCCATCATGTCCCATGCATCTCCCCAAAATACACATTGTCACAGCGATTCTGACATCCTGAAATGGCTGACACCTGGCTTTGAAGGCAAAATCTGTAAATAAAGAAAAAGCAACCTGTAGCAAAATCTGCTGCTAAAACTCATGGGTATTTCCTTTTTTGGGGATTTCTCTTTTGAATTGGAACGTGTCAGGGAAATATGTGGAGTTAATGTCTTAGAGTTTCTCAAGGTGGTGCAGTTTCATTAGTTTTTTGTTTTTTTTAATGAATACAGAAAATTTAGCATTCAAATACTTATTTAGTGAGTGAATAGCTATTGTGGTGATGCAGCTGGTGTCAAGAAGACTAAAAGATGTCTGTTTATGAAATATTTTTACCTCTTTCCAGAAAGCATACAACAAACAGGAAGGCAAAAATGAGCTTATAGACAAGATCTAAGCCACAGAAGACTGTATGCTTGTGCACAGCCCAAAGCCTGCACAGCCATACCTGCCCAGTTGGTTATGTTCACCCCCTATGCAAACCCTAAAACAATGCGGTGTCAGAACCTTGAAACATCACCTGCTCTCCCTTGGGAGCAGACCTGGGGCTGTACACAGTCATTCCCTAGCACAGCCCCTTTCTAGCCCCCAAGCCTTCTCATCCCAGTGGATCCACAGGAGGAGGCAGAAGGGAATGCTCCCTGGCCGTGGTGCTGCTTCCTGGCAGCAGTTGCCTCATTATCACCCACTGAAAATAAAACACTGGAAGTCTGTGACTGCACTGAGATTCAGTTTAATCCAGTTAAAAACTAATCAATACAAACTATGGACTGGGGCTTTTTTTTCTTACATATATTGCACTGGAAGATAAAAATTTATACACCGCTGACCAAATCTTACCCCTTCATCCTCCTACTGAAATCCCAGCCAAGCACAAAACCAAATATCTGCAACTTTGTCTTGGAACTGGTGCCTCTATGAGGTTACATTCAATTTTCTTGTAAATCACCTCCTAAAGGAAAAGCAGAGTACAGGTGAAAGCACTGGTGCCCACGATATTCCAGTCCCTTGTTTATCTGTGATTATAGCTTTCTACTTCCCGACATGGCTATAAGTGAAGACTTTTTAATCTCTTAAAAGCTCCTGAGAAATCCATGCCGTAGAAGAAAACATGCTCTAAGTGGATAATGTAATACTTTCAGTCCCTGTTGTGGAAGAGAGAACCTAATGAAAGATGTCATCATTGAAAACAAGCCGCGTTTAAAAAAAGGGTCAAATCAGTTACACGTTCCATGTGTAGGCGTGACTTTAGCATATTGCATAACCTCTAAGGCAGATGTTCCTTACAGTGAGGTAAACTTTATCTCCGAATGAATCCTCAAAAATAATTTGACTTGATTATGCTCAGATTGAGAGCTCGTTAGCTTGGGTTTGAAGAATAATGTCCTTTCCACAGAGGATGACAAGATGGGCAGTATCAGGTCAAGCTTGTTTGCTGATACTTGAGACCTGATTGACCATCTTCTGAGAAAATACCCACTCAGTCCTCACTATCTATGCAGATATGCAGAATAGATAATGATTCATATGAGATTCTGAACTGGACAGACAAGTATGAATCTGTAATTTGGACTCTCATCTCAAAAACGTTTAGGCAGCAAATTAAGGGTCTGCTCAGTAGGAGTTAAATAACTGAAGTGTTACTGGGAACTAAGGCATTGAATTCTTCACAATTTAGCACAAGCAGCTGACAGTTGACTACAATTTTGATTATTGTTAGAGACGAATCTGATCAATAACTCTAAAGTTTAGAAAACTGCCTGTTTTTACTTCTAAAAAATGAACCTAAGTACACTGTTAAAATGCAAACCTCCTACTAAAATTAACACTGACAAGAACATTTAGGTATCAGACAGCAGCTGAAGGAAAGACACGCATTGTTTTAGGCTGAATGCAGCTCAGTGGTCAGTTGAAATGTAGAAGTGGGAACTCTTTTTAACTCGAGATGAAATGATAAATGAAAACTCTGGCTTCTTCTAAGCATCTGCTTCAGACACAACTGACGCTTACTACCCTACGGCTAGCATCAGACAAGTTCAGCAACCATGTTACAACAGTTCTTTACAAAAATTTCTGTATATTTCAAAGTAAATAATGTAAAGGAGATATAATCCTTTTCTTCCATTTCAGGGAGAGTGAGATTCTTAAAACTGAAATGTTACATTGCACTGAAAACAAAGCTTGAGCTGTGGCAAGCACTTGAGAGCATATATTACACTACCTATAATAACATTTGCGATGAGGCAGATGTAATGTGAAGGAAGAACGATGTGTACGGCAGAAATGCATTCAGACTAAAGGTTTCGGTCCTTGACTCTCTGAAAACCTCTGACTGTATCATTCTTTCCTTGTAAAATTCCATGTGGGACAAGGAAAAGGAAAAATGTCCCTTCATCTTTTTCGTGGTGTTTGAATAACTCACTCTTTGTTCTCGTCCTTCCTTGCTCTGCTTCTAATTACCATGCTTACAGCCCTTAAGCCAAGACCCTACTGGGAAATGATGTTACTCTGGATGTAGCTGTAACTGTGTCTAGTTCCCTTAGCAAAAAGATAAAAGCTGTTGAAACATATTTCAGCCTCCTGACAGAGACATAAACTGATGTTAAAATTACATGGAAGTAACAAACAGTAGCTTTTCAAACTAATTTTTGAAACAAATTAAGATACTAACAACTTGCAGAGAGAACAACAACAACAAAGTAAATCTAATTGCTGGAGAGGCACAAATGAAGGAAATGTGATGTCACATTTAACAAGATGAAACAGATAACGAAACCTAATCTATTCCAGTGATCAGTTCTGTTACATTGTGTGAAGAACATGGATATGCTCAATTCTGCTGAAAGAAGCATTAAGCATGTAAGGAATATGACTAGCCTCTATCAATCAAAACACTTCAATGAGAAACTTAAATATCAAATATCAATACAAAACGTTAGTAACTGCCACCTGTCTTTGAGTTTGCCTAAAACATTTGAGTCTTATTCTGAAAGGAACATCTTTCCATAGGAGAGGCTTGCCTGTTCCTTTGCTCAAGACTCAATGATCTCTTTGAATGACAGTGCTAGCAATTTGCCACACAACTGGAAGAAAATACAAACGATGCTTGCCAAGGTGTGTGTATATCAGTTCAAAGCCAACGTTATACAATCACAACAATCCATATTTTTTCTTAAAACAACAACAAACAAACACAAAACTAGAAAAAGAAAGAGGGTTTACACTCAGTCTGAAGTGGACGACAAGCACGGACAATCGTATAGTTTTTCGACGTTATAGCAAAACCCACAGGAAAGTCAACTTTTGCTGCTGTGTTTTTGTTTTGTTGTTGGTTGGTTGGTTGTTTTTGAAAAATCTTGGCTTACAATACGAGGGAGCTATTCTGGTTCTGTACCAAAATAATACAATCAAGTAGCACTCTTGTTTCAGACATTTCATAAACCTACATCAACTAACTGCTGAAAGACAAATACGTATGAACGGTGAGACTCTTAGCAAGTCAACGATTCATGTCTGAGAAGAGCTTCTTGAAGCACATGGTGCATTTTGAAAAATCTGGTATTACCACAAGAGGTAGGAAAATCTGTACAGAAAAAGACAGTGAGTCTTGTTCTGTTTTGTACAATATTTTGTACAATATTTCCATCAACATAAAAAGCTTATTTAATAGCATGCAAAATTTTGAGATCAGTTGGCACCTGATGAAAGAAACAGGGACAAAAGTACTATCCCCAGAGCCAAATGAGTGAGCCAACTGCTACACAGAATTAATCTTAACAAGGACGGTTCAGATCAATCCACCAGAAGTACAGTATTTCTTTTGAAGGCTTACAGTGAAATTCCGAGGCTTCTGTAAACATGAGAAGTATTCACTGTTCCATGCAATTCTCTGCGGTGGTTAAATTTTAGAAAGTGCAAATTTTCTAAAAGTTGAGCTTAAGAATTTCCATTTTTATTTGGTCTCAAAGAAGGAAGTGGTTGGTTGTGCTGGAAATGGTAGGCCTTTGTCTATGGTCTTTTTCCCTGTACTTTGCTTCTCAGCATTTCTGGAAAGAGTTTCTACATAAAACAAGACCTAACTTGATATTCAGGCCAGTTCGCTGCTGCTTCTCTGAAAAAGACTGCAATTCATGCCTAAACACACAATGGCAGACATCTCCCCCTTTTTATAAGAGAAGAGTCCAAGAACTAAGTCTCTTGGCCGTAAAAATCTTTAATAATAAGTTTCCTTAATTTTTTCCTCCATTATAGCTGCTAAATGATCTCCTTGTTGCCTTTGTTACTGATGTATTGGAGAGAAAATTAATTTATGATTCAAGTCTGATTGATATTTAATATCTAATATTCCCAATGATTTTACGGTCTGGGAAAGAAAGTGGAGAGTTCATTACCAATTTTTTTTTGTCCCTCTCCCTCCCTGCCTTTCACCCTCCCCCCAAAATAATAAAGATGCTATAAAGTTGAGGCACAAGTGGTTAAGGGTGAACTTGATCAGTTCTAGCAGCTGGTTCTTGGATATGTCCTGGTGGTAAAGGTTGATCATCTCCTGCAGGATGTTTTGGTGTTTCTCCGACTTTGTGCTCCCCAGCTGTAAAACAAGAATAAAACTGCTTAAAATTTCTCAATTAAATGAGCCCCATATGTGAAATGTCTCTAAAGTTTCTAGCGTATAAATAATCAAACAGAACCACCAGTTTTTGTTTTGTAACCAGAAGCTGGAATTTATGTGACTAACAATGAAATCAGATTGAGATTACCCAACAGACTGCAAAATGATAATATTCAGAATTTCTTCTTAGATTACTAATTGCTTCTAAATTGGTAAAAATGTTTTCATTTACATAATCTCTTTTTGGATATTAATTATTTCTAAAACATTTGACATGTTTATGAAACCTCGAATTCTAACATAGGAAACTTGAAGAAAAAAAAAAAAACAACAACTTTGTTCTGTATTTTAACCGTTACTGTGTGGACAATCTTTACAACTTTCTCCCGCTGCCTACCTTAGAATGCTTGTTTTCACAGTTGGGACCTCCTTAACTCAGTGAATGAACAGTGAATAGTTTTGGCTAATAAAATGAAAGCTTAGGATACTTGACTAATGACTTCGCAAAAACTTTCTACATAAAAATAATACAAGTTTTAAGAACACTGTCTGTTACAATATTGCCAGTATTAAAAGATGTATCACTAAACCAAGTCCAAGGATTCTGTTATTACAAACTGTGTTTTTACTGAAAGGAAGAGAAAGAGAGGCTCTCATAACTAAGAGTTATAAATTGATGTTAGCCCCAAGCAGCTTTGAAGCAAATGAAAGACAAAATGAAATTGGTGTTCAAATTTCATTATTTCTTGCTTTGCTCATAAAACCGAGTAGCCTGAGGATAGAATTTCAGGATACTCAGCAAAGTGAGCTGTAATCACAGAAAATGGCATTTCAGGTTCGACACCTCACTGTTGGCCCTGCAAGTGCTGTTAAATCCTTCCAAGATTCAAAAGGCTGACTGGATATAGCCCAAAGCTTTACATTCAAGACATTAAAAATTCTTTGAGCTGTACTGACAATGTTAGCACATAATGTTGCTTTACTGGCTTCCACGTTTAGTTTCTAGATGGGGAGGAAAATGTTTGGATGCATGGAAGAGCAGAGGTAAGAAGTGTTAAAACATACCTGATCACTGTTGTTATCAATAATCATACGGAATGATTTATTGTGACTTTGTCTGTGCGTTTTGAAGCAATTGGTTGCTCATGCTGTCTAAAACTTGTCACATCATGTTGTGCTCAAATGCAGATAAACTGACCAGAGAGGACAGACATGTTGAAAGCATTTCAATGTTTTGATTTGTTCCCCAGTCAGAGACTAGGACCACAATTTTGGATTACAATCTGGAATTCCAGGATACACCTAAGAGAGTAACAGACAGCTTTCATTTAGCTGCCTAACTACTGATAGCCATTAAATGATATGTGCATCAACATCAGTCCTTGTGCAGACATCTTGGCATCAGGAGCACGGCTGTACAACAAGCAATGAAGCTTAAATTACTGTAATTTCACATTCTTGCTATTTAAATCAGGTATATTACAACATGTTTGCACAAGGCAAACTACATTTAATGCACTTATCTCTGCATTGGTAATGCAGCCATAGGACATCAGACAGGCGTGGTCATTTGTATGCCCCTACTCTTCTCTGAATACTCAGAGTTATCCTAGATCTCACTATTTTTAGACTGACATGCAAAACACTCCAACAAACTGCAATCTTTTCTCTCTGTCCATCTGGTGCTGTAAGTTAGAACACCCTTTTTGATTTTCCTACAGATATAAAATTGCTGAGATTTCAGCAACATTTTAGAAGGCTTCCATACTTCCACCTCAAAGACAGTTTAGTGAGCCTCCCTATAGAGATCATTAAAACCACCTTATATTAAGAATTCGAACAGAAAATGTATTTTTAATGACTTATGTTGGAGATCTTAAAGTCTGTGTATCTAGACAGAAAGATACATACGGGGCTGGAATTTCAGTTCTCCAGCTGGTCCTGAAGGCGGATTTCCTTGTTGTAGTTTCTTTTGTTCCATCTGTTTTACAACCTGGTGAAAAACGTAGTAACACAGTTGAAAAACCTCACTCTATCAACTTTCTCCGATATGACACGAGTGAATACACACAGGAAATATATGCACATTGTTATGTAAAGTCTTGGTTAGCGGGAAAACTGCTGAGTTGAGATGCTTCCAGTGTTTGCTATAATCCGAAGTAATGGATTATGATGTGCTGCAGTACTTCTGTTGTTTAGAATTCAACTGAGATTCCTATGAGAAATCAAGGTGAAAGATGCTCCAGAGCTGGGGACTGTCGTAAGCCTTTACATGTATAAGAATACAGAAAAGAGTGGAAAAAGAATACTGCTGTCACAGGTATACCTGCTGAAGCTCTTGTTTCTGAGCCTGAAGCTGGTCATGCTGCCTCTGTAGCTCCTCCTTCTGTTTCTGAAGTTCTTCTGCTTTCTTTCTGAGTTCATCTTCCTGCTGAGAAATATGACTTTCAAATTCCTTCAGTTCATCCTCAGTGAAGAGCTGCTGTTGATCTAGTGTCTGCAAGAAAACACAAACAAACATGAATACTTAGGTAGGAATGCGTATCTATTTTTATTATCTTCCCACTGAAATAATTATTAGCTGAATTGTACAGTTCACTAGATGTCACTAAATGATAATGTTAAGAGTTAGTAGGTTCACTCAAACAGTCAAACAGCTATTTCTCAGCTATTTTCTCAGCAAGATTCTACTGCAAGTTTAGAGTTACGAGGAAAAAAAATCCTCTTGCTTCAAGCTGAGCTCATATCTTCCCTTTAAAGTGATTCATAAGTGAAATGTCCACTTTATGTTTGAAAAGCATGTGGATAAAGATCTTCTAGGATCCACATGGTGGCAGTGCAAGACTGTTTCTGTCTCTGTGTGGACCACAAAGATTACATCTGTATTGTATTAGTCTGTTACATTTTGTACATTACATTTAGCTAGGGCTTTAACCACACACATACCAAAAAAGGATTGAAAAAAAGGCAAAGGTCAGACACGTGTTATTTGGTTTCCTGGTTAGAGTGATGGTAATAGTACAGTATGCTGCACTTGGAACATATTTTCATTACCTCCCAGCTATCTGGCTCCAAAAATTCTTTCTTCTCTGTAGCTCGCAGGAACTCTTCCAAAGTTACTAGTCTGTCCTTGTTGATGTCAACCTGTTTGAAGCAGAAAATTAAACTCAGCCTAAAGGATGGGTTTTGGTAGAGACGACATTTAATTTTGTTATGTAAATATCTTCAAATACAACCATTTTATTTTTAAATTGTCCCATTTTCAAATGAATGCCTGCAACATCTTCTAGAAACTTCTACCACAAGCTCATATAGTTTAATAAAAATGGAAATAAAAAGTGAATCCTCACATTTTACTTGGAAATTAATTGGAAATACACGTCTGGCTGCAGCCCCAATGCTAACAGCAGCATGCCTGATGTTTTTGAGAAAAAAAAAATGTAGCTTTTTGATAGTAACATTGTAATTCTGAGTCAGAGTAATCTCTACTGTTGGATAGGGAAATTTTAAAACAAAAGAAACCTGAACTGTGTCAGAAACCTTAAAGGGGAAGAGAGGAAATTCCTCCCTTCATGAGTAAAAGTCAACCAGGCTTGCTCCAGTCCTCAAGCTTAAGAAATAAAGTTGAACAGAGAAAAAATATATGCGAAAAAAGAGTGATTCAAAACATCCTCTTCCCTTTCCTCTGTCTCCTGAACATAAAAACAATGAGAACCAGTAATGGTACTCGCTGTCGTTAAGTAATGCCTTGAACTGACACGTCTCTTCTGAAAGGACAAAAATCAGAAGATAGAAGTAGAAAGACTTAGTCTTTCCACAGAAAGTCTTATCCTACTGCCAAGTGTAAGAGGACATTCACAGTCTTCCCTGTTTAACAAAATTCACTGGGAATTTGTATTAAATCTGATTACCTGCAAATGATGTGAGGCTATAGCACAAGTCCTCCTCTGGAATTTCTTTAATAAAAGTAAATCTATTCTGCTGGCATTTACATCAACCTAAGATAGGGCCTGAAAACTGTGGCTTTCTGAATCTCAGCACTAACAGCAATGTTGTTCCCTTTTGCTGTACTCAGACAATCCGTAGTATTAGAGCTATTTTTTTTAACGTAGCAGGAAAACATCAGCTTTCTTAAACATTAGTCTATACCTCATTCATTACATGTTCTCTCATTCTCAGCCTCTCCTCTTCCATTTCAACCATGTCATCCTCTTCATTTTTCGGGTCATAAACTTTTTCTAGCTGAAATTCAAATTTAGCAAATGTTATTTCGGAGAAAGGAGCACTCATTCAAGTGATGGATTTGGAAAGGTAGTTTGAAACAGCTAAAAACATGAGTTCATCATTTTTCGAAGCATGTGCATAAGTATAAATCTCTTCTTTTACCATAGTATTTAATCAAAAAGTGAACATGTCATCATTGCTAAGGATGAAGTTCTCAGTTAATTCACGTGGTCTGTTCTAATTCAGTGCTTTAGACATCAACCTCAGCATGCAGTCTGCATTCATGTTTGATTCAAAGCAAGCTGAGTTTCCAGAGTTTCTTGAACAGGAAAGAGCAATTCTTTTTTTATCGGAGCATGCTGTTCACAGTGTAAGCATTCAGGATACAGCAAGATAAACTGAGTGCTAAGCTTAATTGTCCACTTCTTTTCTTAAAGTGTCTTTCTGGTGCGTTCATGCTTATTTGCTTCTCTTTAGCTTTCTAAGCAATTTAGCTTAGCTTTCTTTGTCACAGGTAATTTTAAGGCCACAGGTTATTAATTTTTAAATTACAACACTGTAAAATGCTGGGATGTACCCGTCAAAAAAGACTGCTGTGCCTTTTTGTAGTACGCAAAGGGTTTACAACAACTGTACTGTTAAAAATCTGTATTTGAAAATTTCACTTCTACAATTTACAGCAGTTCAGATTTATAAGCTTGCGTATGTAGTGTATAGCACATTTACTCCCTGATTCATGAAATCTAAAAAGAATTCTAACAAATTCTAAAGCTCATTAGCGCCAGCTATAATGTTGGATCTTTGCATGGGAAGCTTGTTTTCTTTGTTACAACAAGACAGAACCTACTGAAAAAAGGAAGGCCAAGGCCTTTTGTTTACTCACTGTTTCTGTAGTATTAGTATCTTGCTGCCACTCTGGGAGGCAAGGAAGTACTAATATTGCTTTTTATAGTGAAGCTTAAAGAAACTAAGGGATTGCCTCCTTTACCAGATGTACCTGTGCTCCAAACTAGCTTGACGCAAACAATGTGAAATCCCTGTTGCCACTTCTACAGTGTGTTGTCCTTCATCGTACAGCACTGAGACCTGATTAGGCAAATGAACTCACTTTAACTCTTTGTCAAGAATTACAGCCTAAGTATTTTCAAGTGAGTGTGACCCTTTTTCTCTCTATAAGGTTTATGACTGGCACTGAATGTGCACAGCTACTCAGCTTCAAAACCTCTACTAGACTGCGTTGAGCCAAAGCAGATTTGCAGCTCTACACTGCAAATTATACAGGTACACTGTCCTAAGGGTTAATAATGAAATCTCAATGAACTTCTGGCAGAGGAGTACATAATCAATAAATACATGTCTAATGTCCGAGTCCTAAGCTTGAAATACTTTCTTTTCCCAGCTTTTGTGTATTTTCACAATTGTGTAGAAATATTAAGGGTGTCTAAATTTCAAAATAAATACTTTTATTTGTAGTCCAAAACCCCCGTGTACATTTGAAGAAAAAACAGACATTTCCCGCAAATGTTTTTTTTTAAGCAAGTGAAGCTTTTGAATTTTTTTTTTTACCTCTTTTGTAAATAGGGCTTCCAATTCCTGCTCATCCAGGAAACGATCATTATTGACATCTAAAAGAAGAAGTGTTGAAAATACAAGTTAATTATGGACAGAAAGTCTCCATGAATTAAGCATAAGCACGTACATCCTATATGGATTAAAAATATCATTTAAGGAGATGCTGGTTTCATAGGTCAGCTTTTCTGTTCAGGTTTTTATCAAGATTCTGCTGATTTGTATCATCATCTTTCACTACCTGGCTGTTAACAAGTGACTGGATAAGTCTCAAGTGTTCCCCCTTGTTCTTACATTAGCAAGCTGAAATAGGTCACAACAGGACTGCACCCAGTGCCACTGCCAAAAAACAGAGCTGAGAACAACTTGTCCCAATTTAACAACTAAATCTGTAAACAGACCCAGGAATAATAGAAGTGAATAGAAAAACATTGTTAGCCAACAGTACGACTCCAAAATAACAACAGAGTTTTGTAAAAAAAAAAAAAAATAATAATAATAATTTAAAAAAATCTATATAAACATGGAGTGCTTAAGAAAATAGCAGTGTAAAATTAGTTTTGATGACCAATGCAAATAAGAGAACACTTGGTAACAATCTACTTTGCATGCCACATTCAATTCTGAATAATGCTATAAAACCTCTGAAACAGAAAGGGAATGTCTACTTCAAATGAGTGTTATTATGCAATATTTTTGTTTAATTCAAAGTTTTTGATGCCCTAAGCTCTAAAGCAAAAGGTTATTTTGGCTACTGCAGCTTTGGTATGACATGCATAAAATAAATACTAAAAGTTTTCAGATAATTGTGTTTCAAGATCTCTTTCTAGAGAGAAGAAATAAGGCTTTCTTTCTGTATAATATATATTTATAAACCAAAATAAAAGGTTAGACTCAATCTATAACACTTTAATTATCATCACTGGCATTAGTCAACTTCTTTGCACCATCTAACCCTTAACAGCCCAATGACAGGTTCTGCTTATGGATACTTGATTATGAAGAGTTTATCAGTGTCAAAAGGTTACATACTTGAATAATCTTATTAAAATCAAAATGCCTACCGAGATGCATTCTTGTCTCAGCTACTATTCCACTGTTTCTAATTGCAGACTGCTCAGAAATGTATGGGAAGTGTTGAGAAGCATTTTGGGCTTTGTTTAAGGCAGTGTTAGAAGTGTCAAGCGTTTTCAGAAGTTCCAAGACCACTTCAAATATAAGGGGTGTCTGGTACTTCTCTGCAAACATGTGAAGAAAGTAGGTTTTCCTCAACACACCCCTGAGGACTTATTCTTGGCTTACAGTGTGTGAGCAAAGTTATGGTTGTAGACAGACCCGTAAGTACTCATACTTCCCTGAGCAACTACTTTTGGTTACTCGCTGTTTCATTTTTTGAGTATTTAAACAAAATTCCATTTTCAAGGTTTATGCTCCATCTGACTCCACAGCAGATATGCAAACAATAACATAGATATTTTCTCCTCTATACATTTTGGATTCACTCAAATTGCTTGAGTACTAAGTCATCTTCCTAGCATAATGCAATCTTGCTGAACAAATCTCCACAAAAGATGAAAGAAAGTCACACCATTTGCTAATTAAATTAAGCTAAACCAAATTTCTTACCATGTAATTTGAAGAATGTTTTGGGGTCAAACTCATTTGGATCTAGCCCATCTGCTTCTTCCCACACCTCCTTCAGTTGATCTTTGCTTCCCTATAAATTGGTTACAAAGAAAAACTATTCAAAAGATGATTAAGTGTAATTTTGCAGCCTTCCTTTGCTCTTTGTATTACAGTTTCTCTGACAGGCTTTTTTTTTTACTGATGAGTAATGTTCAAAATGTAATCATTATAATTTCCTTTAATTCAGGTCACGTACTTTTACTAGATAGAAAGGCCCAAGGAAAGAGAGAGTGGCAAAAAAAATGTATATTCTCAGAAAAGGAATGCCTATAATTATCAGTCATGGCCACACAGACTTGTCTAGAAACAACAGCCAAAGTAAGTTCAATCAGTTGCTGCTCCTACAGCAAATCACGCTGTGATGCAGTTCCCTCCGGGAATGCCTACAGTTTCAAATACCCTTCTTCCTTCTTTTTGTGAATTTTAGCTTCTTTGTAAATAATAATTTTGCCAGTAAATAGAATACAGAAAGAAGAGAAGTATATGTTGTGAGTTTTCTAAAGCTCTAAGCACTACTCCCATTCTCTGCTTCTACGTCAATGAGAAGAGGCAAAGCACGAGAAGAAACACGATACATCCTTCTCATTATCAACTTCTTACTGGAAAGGAAACCCTCCTTCCATACACGTAAGACCAGACTGTAGCCTTACAGGATGGTGAACTTTAGGGTGATCTCCATGTTTCTTTTTCATCTCTTCGAATTTGGATTCTTCGCGCTGCCTCTTTTCTTCATCCAGCGTTTTTAAATACTCTCTCCTCTCATGTTCTTTCATCATTTCATATTTCTTAAATTCCTCATGGCGGGTTTTATCGTAATTCTCCAGGTCACTTGTAGCCTATCAATATAGATATTATGTAGACGTGATTATGCCATGTGATTATGTTAATGCACGATACATGATCATGTAAAAAAACACTGTCCGGGTCTGTGGACAAGGCTGGCCATGTTGCCATTCCCCACTTAGATATGAAGTAAACTGGTTGGTGGTCCTCTTTCACTTGACAGTGATACAAAAACATCTTTCTTCATTCCTTCTGTTACTTTCAAAGAACTTAATTTGCAAAGGTTCAACTGCTTAGACATCTTTTGCAACTACAGTTCTGTAAGAAGGCATTGAGGTTTTCCTTCTCATTAATAAATTATGTCTTGTGCTAATTAAGCACAGCTTCAACTAGTATAAGTTCTTGTTTATTTCAGTGTAAGAACATTTCTAGCTTACTTTCCCATTAGTAATGCAGTATTACTATGCTGCTATACAGTAGCTTACCACAGATTAAATCAACAAAACCATTTTTATGGAGAGAAAAGCGTGATAATTTCTGACGTGTACTTATATGAAGACTTAAAGCTGTATCATTTTCAGCTCAAGTTATTAAAGGATATAGTCTTCTAGTGCTTTTCAAAGTAACACATTCATACCTGATAAAGTCTTTCCATTATTTATATGATCATTTTTGAATTAATTGGACCTTTTCATAAATGATTCTAACACCTTCATCCTCCAATAGCCAATACAATCGGTCAGTACCTCAGCTGACAAGAGAAGAAAAATGACGTAATAAGAACTGCCCTGCTGAGGATTTGCTTCTCCTAACCAACCACGTTTTTCTCAGCAGCGATGCTCTCAGAAATGGCAAGGAACTTTAATACATACGTAAAAATATATATAGAGAGAATAATTTTACAGAAAATCGGGGTTAAAATTTCCAAGGGTAGAAAATCTACAAAAAATGAACAAAGTTTAGAATAGATCTTATTTTTAAACAACTATCTTCTCATTTACTTTGACAATGTAATAAATACGCTTTCTCAGAAATGCAGTGCTCTCACATAGCTGAGACTTAAGTCCTCTTTTTTTCCCCTTGGGGAAATGTACTTTTTTTAACAGCAGTTGAAAAAATCTATTCCATGCTTAGCTTAACTGCATTGTCTTAACAAACACTGACTGGAATAAAAAACAAGTTGTCACTTGTTGATGCTATTTGGACATCAAATTCCATGATATCTTAATTATGCTCTCCTTCAGATGTATATGTAACAGATCCCCAAATTCAAATGGCTAGTTTAGGGATGACTATTTATGTCACTCCGTGAGACACTTAAATCACTTAGAAACTGAGATCAGGAAATAGACATGGGAAGGATGTGCCCCTCTCAGTACTGTGCTTAATTCAAATGCTTCCAGAAAGTTGTGCTTTACTCCCAAAGTTGGTTGTACTGGCACATAAATGCAAATCCTATTACGATGCCACGCCAAAATGTATGGTCTCTTTAGCAACAAGGCTTTCAAGTGCACAATGGAGACAAGTGACTCTTCTCCGAAATGGAAAACTACATGTCATTCATTTAAAAAAAGGGGAAAAAAAGTGTTTGCCATAAACAGATGAAAAAATGTAATTAACACAAATAAAATATAACCCACGGTACTTTGTATTTAGCACTCACTGCTTTGATCAACATATCTAAGTCCTTAGGTTCAAACGTGTCAGGATTCTGATGGTTCAGGTGCTCAAACTGCTTAAGGAGAGCCTGATGGTCTATGCCAGTATCTGAAAGAATGAGGTACAGGTACAAACATAAGACATTACAATAAGTTTGAAAGCAAGAAAGATCAGGAATTTCAATACCTTCACTAGGAGTTTGTGCCTTGAGTATCTGAGGACTGGATGATTTTTTCACAGCTAAAGGAATCTATGTTAACACTCATAAAGCAGCTTTACCTGAAGGAGATCAGCACACTTGATAGCAATTTGCACTGCATTCCTTCTAGTGTGGCAGGTGTTGCACTGCACACAATAATTTAATATACTGAGGTTTGCATTTCAGCAAGGAAATGTACAGTCAGACGAGCTCCACAAACCAAAACATTTTATTCTTCTTTTCTTTATATAAATGAGATTCTGCACATAACTTCAGCTATCACAGCTAATAACTTGTGTCTGAGAATTCTAACTCTTCTAACTTGCCCAGTACATTTTGCGAACGAATCATTCATTGCATACATATATTAGGCAAGATATATGGTTGAAAATTATATCAAACCTGATAACCAGAAATTTAAATTCCATTTGTGCAAGACAAGAAATGTAAGACAGTGGAGAGTCAAGTCCTTTGTCTAAAAGGTGCAAACATTTCTCCTTTTTTATGACAGGGACTGTACCCATTAATATAAATATACAATGCATTAACTATAAAATATATTTCTACAATTATAAGCTTTTCTAGCTGTTCTGATTTCTGACTGTTAATGCTAAATAATTATGCTGTCTTAAGCAGCATGCACTTTGGTATGTTACAGTTAACAATTCTGAAAAGCTTTTACTGGATGGGTTAGTAAAAAATATTTGATTTGTCTTTAAAAAAAATAAAAGGAAAATATAATTCTGAACTTGTTATCCTGCGGTAAACTATTACTCTCACAGTCAGTGTTGTATTATCAGAAAGCAGCAAACGCTGTCTGGGGCACATTTATCCCTGATGAGATCATAATTTTTGCTGAAATACACACGCCTTAGTCTGTTTATGAAATGCTTTTTGGAAGTGTAATATTAGGATATTTAAAAAACAAACAAAACAATAAAATCTCCCAAACCTATTTATGGAGAAACAGCTCATTCCATTTGACAGTATTTACTTGTCACATTATTGCATTATCTGAGAGTTGACCCTGAACAAAGTCATCCAACGCTTAACATTCTTGTCCTGTACTAGTCAGTCTACCAGGATCTTGGTACAAATGTTTAAAAACACATCTGGATCAGGACTGAACATATGAAGAACATATGTCCAAGTCTGTTCTTTTCTTTAACCTGATCCATCTGAGTGCGAATAAAGCAGGTCTTAATCAGATAAAGGACCAAGATATTAAGTTGTACTATATGGAAAAGATTAAAAGAACAAATACAAGGAAATCAAACAGCTCTAGCTGCTGTTACTACAGAATGCATTTTTGTACGTGTTCCAAGATTCTGCCTATGTGTATAGATGCAGCTGTACTTTGTAGATAATCTGTCCATACAATTATATGTGACGAGAAATATTCAGTGGCAGGGCCCACTATAAACTTTACAAAATGTTTTCTGAATCACATTGTTTCACATTAACAGTCATCTGAATATTTTGAAAGGGTATAATCTGCTCTGATTCTTTCCAAATATGAGATCACACACAGTGACAGAATGCGTACATATGCTTGACCTGCTGTGGCTGCTGGACTGCTTGCTTGCAATATAAGCACGAGATCAGGCTCTTGGCAGCTAAAAAGCCACCTAAGGAAAAAGAACCACAGGGTCTGACAGGTATGTGAGGCAATGCACTGACTTCCTGTGAACGTCTGGTATGCACTGTCCAGCTACTGGTGGACTGTACTCTCTGGACCAAAACTTTCAGAAAAAGAAAGCAAAGGATAAAAACGTTATATTGAAGTTCTCAGCAAACTCTATATTCTTCACTCATTATATTATGATAGCATCTAAAGTCTTCATTGGAAAGCTACTATTCTAAAAATACTTCCTTTCCCAAATTAATCTGATTTTTTTTTCCTGACTCCAGTAATATCCCCCTAGACACGTTTGCATGTACATGCTTCTTTGGCCTAGGTGCCACCTCTAAATTTGGCTTAATGGCATTAGGATCCTTCTTCGTGGAGTACTTTAAATTGATACAATACCGATTCCAGCCAGCGGGATCCTCCCTGCAACTTGACAGTGTTTTTAATGAGCAAGAAAACAATCTGCTCAAGCAAATTCAGCACTTAATTATATCATCTTTGTGAAAAGCAGCATTTTGGAAACAAGTACGTGTAGACTTTTAAAAGATCATTACGATCTTTATCTCTGGGAAACTAATTCTCCTCAGACAGTAACACCTCATAACAAACTTACAGATTTAGTTCTAAGTAAAAATCTTAAAACTTCCTCAGTAATAAATAAAAAGGGATAGTACGTATTATTTCCCAGATAAATATACACCAACCAGATTCTTTAGGAACACGTATACTTTATTCATTTAAACAAACTACGTAAGTTTGAGCAATTTAATTAACAATTAAAAAATGCTATGGATAAGTTTTTGCACCCTGAATGTTCTTCTTTACTCGGGGCCTTAAAATTGCCTCAAAAATAAGAAAAATCATCTTCTGAACTGAAATGTTTTAACATTTGTTATAAATCTGTAAAATAGCCCCCTTTCCACCAGTAAGAACTTAGAAAGAAAAAGTGAAAATATAGTGTTGACTATTGAAAAAAAAAAACTACCCGAAATAAATTATAAATACCCGAAATAAATTATGTCTCGTATTCTGAAACAGTCCGGTATGTAGCTATTTTTCAGTGAGTGATTTGTAAATTGATGCACTACAAAAATATCAAAAAAAGCTAAGAAAGGATTAGAAGTATCTGAAAAATCCACTGCCAGAATCAAGTTTAGCTATTTATAAAATACAGATGGCTTTTATGTTCTCCTCAGTTTCCTATAAAGATGCATATTGTCCATAGGCTAGATCAAGAAGGACACTCTTACTTTCAGATTGCAGTTAGTACTGTTGACAATAAGGACAGTGTAACTTAGATTTTTTTCTAGCTTGTATTGGACAGGTTCCCAGCTTACCTAGTTAAATTTTGTATTCTTACCTTGAACAGAATCCATTTTGGCTTTAATTAACATTCTTAATCTTGCCACCTCTTGTCGTTTGAGTTCATCCAGTCGTGTTCTCACATGGTGGCTTACTAAGTCAAGCTCTCTGCTTAGTTTTCCACTCTGTCAAAAAACAAAATTTATCTATAAAAACATAAAAGAAAGTAGCCCTTTACTATTTCCATTGTACGTGAGCTGCAACACAGCAGACCAGTTGTAGTCTTTCTTGTAATATAGCCATACATACAAGAATCTCAACAGTCTTTCAATGAGCAGATTCAAAAATGTTAGGCCTATGGTTGTAGAAATAGAGCAGAATCCAGAAAGGTTTAGAAATTCTCTTCAGAAACATTTGCTCCTTTAAAAAGCATAAGCTTGACCTTACAGCAGAAATACCTCGTGAGGTTTCAGAAATGATAAATTTCTTGATCAAACATCCTCAGATTAATTCAAAAGAGCTGCAAGATGAACGCACAGTACTGTGTTCTTCAGCCACCTGATGACGGCTGTAATACTTGAGAGAAGATACAAGCAAAGCAACAGCCATTAACATGTACTGCAAGAATATTTATCAGGCTATGAAAGTGCACAATAATCTTCAAGAATTACCCTAGTTATAGCACAGAAGAAAGATGAATCAAAAGCTGCCAATGGCAACACGAGGGATTATAGGAAATGCAAAAGGCAGGATCTCCTCTGTGTCACTTTAGACTGTTTCCTACCTGGCTCATGCAAAATTTCTAGCTCATAGAAGGACAGCTACCACATAGAGCCACAGTAGTACGAAAGACAAAAACACAGTGAGGTTTTGGACTTTGCTATTTGGACTGGCATTCAAGAAAGGACAGCAGCGGAGAATGCCAGAAGTCTATCTTATGCCTGACTTAAGCACACTCATGCTTCTTCTAGCACAGCTTCTCGATTTTCTCAGACTAGAAAACTTGACTTTCTTGTAATTCTCTTCCATGTCTTCATATCAATAAATGACACACCATCTTCACTTCAAAAGGAATATAAATCTCTGTTTGAAATAGTGTTCCAAATCACCCAGCAGGCAAAACTGAGTGAGAACTAGGCTTGCAGCTCTTTTGTGGTACGTGAGGATATACCTATCTGTGTTGAATCTGAAACAGCCTTTTAAATAGAAGGGCAGAAGGCAGAAACCATGCATTTGAGTACTTTTTTTTATTATTCTCTAGGATATTCTTTAACTTACACAAGACTTGCTGTCCCTTTACTAAAAAGACAACGTTCTAACAAGAGTTAAATACCTAGGTAAATGGAAAAGGAGCCTCACAAAAATTGAGGGGTATGAAGATTTAAAAAATATATATAACGTCCATCTTGCAGGGTTCGTCATAACGGATTTAATTAGCCTCAATTAACATTTTGAACTTACCTTTATTTCTTCTATGTCAGCAGTCTGGAGTTTCTCCCTGAAATGCTTATCTGTTTCCAAGACATCAATTACTTGCCTGAGATATTCATCATAATAAAGCCCTGTATCCTTCAAAAAAGAATGTTAGCTTTAGAAAAGAATATACTGCCAAGCACTACATTTCATGTAATTACAATTATGTAACTGAAATGCAATTCTCAGCAACACAAGTATTACAGCTCTTATATATATCTACTTTTGTGATCTGCGTCTTCGTCTTGTACAAACTTACAATTAATTTGTTTCAGCAATGGATGACAAAGAAAAGGTATTTAAGAAACCATGTTGCATGCAAGCATCTATCATGTTAACACAGTGGGGCTTTTTAAACAGTGCAATTTATTAATTATAAGAATTTAAGAGTGGTTCAGAATACTGCCCATTCTTTCCTCCCAGATGCAAAAGAACGTTGAGACTATTTGCTGCATTTCCTAGAAAACCTCCTATAAAGGCAGCCACCTCCAGTCTGCCAGAAGCAACAGACAGAAGTTTTACTTGGCTTTAATCAGCATATCTTTCAAAAAAAAAAAAAAAAAAAGAAGCAGATAGTCTGTTTGGGAAACATTTAACACAAATATGAGATTAGTGAAACTGCACTGGTTCATCTGCAGTGAGGATACACCCAGGACTTAGCCTACTAGATCAGCTAATGTTCCTGTGGCACATGCTATACTCTATTTTTTTTCCTATGGTAGTGTGGTGCAAATGAAACACTCTCCAGAAGACCAATCCAGAGCAAATACAACTGTGCTAGACAGAATAATTCCATTTTGGACAAAAAAAAGTCTGCTTCAACAAAAGAATTGATTTGGCTCTCACAGAACAACATCATTGTTCAGCTATTAAAGCGGACACTGGAGATTTGTTTCGTGACAAAAACAATTGGCACTGCAGCAAATTTGAAATCTCAAACTCATCTTTATTTGACATGCTTGTAGCACTCACAAACACAGTATGTCTGCTGTTGAAAAAACCTTATATTTCTGAAATGCAGTTGAATTCCTCTGATCAAACATTCTCCTGTTCTATTTGAAGCAATGAACTGGGAACACTGAATGGAATTTCCTAAGTCACCACTCAGTCAGTCACTTCAAAGAAGTCTCTTTGGAAAAATAAGCAGTTCTTCCCATTGTATGCTGGGGAATTCAATTCAGTTTGCTACCTCACCTTTAGCAGCTCAGGGAAAATAACTAAGAAAAGAGAACAAATGTAAATCGAACCCCACCTCAGCAGAAAGTAGCATGTTTGATAATCCCAGCTAATATTCATCTCTTCCCTGCATACAGCTCCAGTAAAAGACATCTAAATTTCAGGATAGTAGTTTGCTATAGCTTGATTACTAATAATTGGAATAAACTACTTATTTAAGATTTATTTCATTACACTTACTGGATTTTCTATCTTCTCTCCTTCTACGTGACCTTCTCCTTTGACTTTTGTCTTATCTATGTCTATAGGTACAGCTTCCAAAGCCATTAGGAGACATGTTATCAGCAAAATACATTGTTGGGGCAGGAGAGATTGCCACTTCATCTGAAATGAGATCAAGTCACAAAAATTAACATGAATGATGTTATCATACTGTATTGATTAGAATTCTTTGATATTCCTATATAGACGCCTGTAATAACCTACTTTCCATGTGTTCTACTATTCTCAGGGAACACTACAACTCAAAGAATTGAATATAGCATTAATTTGTAAAGGCTTTTATGACACAAGCAGAGTTTACCAGATCAGCTGACAGTTGTGTACAAAACTATGTTGCACTGCAAGTAGGAAGAGGTTTTTTAGTAACTTGTAGTATTATCAATGACTCTGTGGGACAGGTAGGAACGCTCAATGTTCATATACTTGTTTAGGATGGCCAAGTCTAATACCGGAGTTCCTACTCTGATTTTGTTTTTGCTGAAGTAGTTGGCAAACTCTTAAAGATAATCATGGACATTGAAGCAGATCCTAATGGAGTAATGCCTATAGTTCTTATGCTTCAGCAATGAAACAACTGCCTCATCTGGAGTCAAGATCGCCTCCAAATTTTATTTGCAAGACAAAATATTTTGTAAGCCATGTTATCTGTTTCCAGATGACTGAGATTCCCAAAAGAAGCTTTTGATTGAAAACAGATTCATTCATTCAAAAACTATTAAGATAGAATACTTTAACAATGTGAGTACAGGAAGAAAAGTAATGGTGGTAATCCAGCATCCGACAGTCAAGTCATTCTCTGAAGACAATTCATCCATTACGATGAAAGTGCACAGTCTTTGGCTACTCTACAAAAAAACTGCAGCGAATTCCAATATTAAGTTAGCAATATAGATCATCTCCCACTTAGTGAAAGTTGTCAGCTAAATGCAGTCTATGGTTAGCTCAGCTATGTGAAAGACACAATATGTAGTCAAACCATAAGTATTCCTGCTGCAAGATTATTTCTGTACAAACGCTTTAACAAGTCATGCAAGTAATTCTAGAAAAAAGCATCCAGATCTAATGGCAATAATTTTATTTGAGGGGTGGGAAGGTAGAAGACAAATTTTAATTATGGTGTCAATGCCAGTTTTCCTGACTACACGGGCTGGTAATCAACAGTGGAGCATTACTTTTGCTTGGATTAAGCTTCCCCTTTACTAAGGCAATAAATGTATGTAATGACAGCTTCTTCATTTAAAGTATTGTAAGAAAAAAAAAGGGGAATACAGAAGTACTATTCTCTCTCTTGTTGGGGAACTAGGGAACAGCTGAAGGTAAAAATACACCCATTCTTCTGTCTTTTATACATGAAAGGCTTGAGAATCACAAGGAGTCTCTGAAACTCTTTTTAATTAATCACATCCTTAGCAAAAAGAACCTAAGTGGATTCTGCTCAGTCATAGCAAATATCTTTCATTTTAAAAATTACTAACATCTGATCATTGCCAGGCGGGATGGCAAGAGCTATCGTTGCTGCCCCATTTGTGTGTATTAGATTCAGCGTCAGCACCGTCAGTTCTCCATTAGAAAGTCAGATCGACTTTGCTTAGGCCATTCCTTTAAAACAAACAAAACCCAAACAACCAACAACAAAAAGAAATGCCCTCAAACTCTGAAGTCCTGAACTGTGCTAGAGCTATTAGCTAGGTTTGTGTCTACTTGTGGCACAGCTCACTAGCATGGATAATATTAGTAAATTAATAAATGTTATGCAGGTGATCAGTTCCTTTAGCTGGCAGACAACCATTAACCTACCATCACTTATTGTTACTTGTCTTGCACAGCCAAGGTCAGCTAATCTTGTCCTCTTTTCTCCAAAAGTAGATTGCCATGTCTGTGGCAATGGTGTTAAAGCCGCTCTCTGAACACTGCTGACTGCTACTTTATTTATTTGCAAGGTGGTGGTTCATTTCCAAAGCAGACGGAGGTGCAGTTACGAGAAAGTCAAATTTTGCATTGTACTTGCCTTTTCAAATGAAAAAGTAAGGCAAACACTTCACTTGGTATCTGTCAACTTGGTGTGTTTAGAAGTAAGTAGGAGAGACCCGAACCTCAGAATCTGTTTTGAAAGTTTCTGGATGAATAACCAGGACAGTAACTTCTCTGAAAAGAAAGTATTGCAGTAAAAAACAACAACAAAAAACACAGGTAAAACAAAAATCCACCAAGCTGGAATTCTTGGACGGTATTAATGGGGCATCTTGGTAAACTGGAAATTGAAATGCAGTAAGTATGCAGTAAATCTGAACGACGGCTATGGAAAAAAAACAACAACAACAAGAGTTATAAAGTATACCACTTAAATAATTACACTCTCTTGGTATTTTCAGAAAAAAAAAAATTAAGTTATATATTTTGAAGTATGCATTTAAAGAAATTTTAGCTTCTGATAATGCTAAAAAATTTAGACCTCTGATACATGGATAAATATTTTCCGGACTGAAGTACTTTCATGTAGACAGAATTATAGAAATAAAACTTAATGTTATCATAAGCCACCTCAGATATGTACACCATGTAAACAGTGTTTTTGAAAACAAGGTGTGACTATCGTTTGAACATGCTCATTTCACCTGATTCCAACAGGTTATGTAGTGGGGCTGAGCCATGTTGGAGAAGCTAGAAACTCATGTGTCTGGCATACTCATGGCATTGACTCATTCAAAGAATGGAATGAATTCAAAGAATCCGTTCGAAGAACTGATTCATTCAAATAATTCATTCAAAGAATGAATCAGTGCCATGGTACTAAAACCAACTTTCAACACTTACACCTGGCCTTCGACCCATTTGAAAAACATAAATAATCTTCTTAATGTTACCGACCCACAACTTCTAGGGATGTGAATAATTGTACAGATGGGGATTGTCAGTTCAAGCCAAAGGGGGCACGCTGTCAAACTTTGAAAACTTTTTCCTTTGATACTCAGGGAAACTGATACATAACATGTTCAAGTTGAACTGAAACCGAGGAATAAGCAAATAGATTGATCTGAAAACATTATATGAGAGTAGGGATTAGAGATGAGCAGCTGGAGCTGTATCATCCTAAACTACCCCAGCAGTATCACAGAGCTTCTCTATCAAAAGCTCTAATCAAACTGACTGCCACTGGATCTGCAGGCTTTCAGTGGGATTTCTGCTCACAGGTAATTTAGGTTCCTCTGAAAGTACCTGCCTCTGTAATTACATGCTGTTATATGTAATGGGAAAGATTGGATGATAGCACAGAATGTTTTGACATCTATTTGATGTGATACACTGCTCTGAAAAAAAAAGACTATCCAGTGCCCATGAAGCAGTTTTGTTTCAGGTTGTGTATAGGATGTCTTTATCATCACCATTTTGATAAAACGGGCCAAAAAAAATTCCACAAGTACTAGAAAAAATCAGAAGCAGAGAAGATCGAAATGGATAACAAGATGTTGCAGCTGACTTCGGAGACTACTACGTTTAACTCAGGATTTCCAGTAGCTTTTTGAGGAACTCACCTGGTTATACAACCTCTGCTATATTAGTTTCCCAGTAATCCAAGACAATATTCATCAAAACTGTCTCTATGAGAGCAGATGACTAAGATGTGTCAACCTTTAGACAGTCACAGTGACAGCCCAAAGTGACAGTCACAACTGAGTCACATGCTCTACTCTGATATGTATTAGAAGGGACAAGCCAGTCCCACTGTGAACTCTGACATTAACCAGTTGCAAGAGACAACTCAGCATGATTTGCAAATGCACCAACTAGAGGGAAGTGACGAGAGGTAGGATGAGAAGAAAAGAGGGGTTTTGGTTTTTGTTCCTCTTTAACACTTTACTATTAAGAGTTCAACCCATCTTCAGCGTGCCGTCAGCTACCTTGAGCGGTTCCTGACCCTTGGGAAATCTATGTAGAGATGACCATCCCTCCCACGCATTTCAGAGTGAGTCTACAAGGCTGACTAAAGGATCCAGTTTCCTCTGTAAAGACTAGGAGCTGCCAAACCAAGAGATGGTCACAGCGCTGCAGAAGTGGAGCAATTTAGTCACTGTCATGAGGGGTATATAATGCACAGTATATATTCTTGTGCCCTGCCATAGGCGCCTGGCTCTAGCCTACTATTAACTACGATTCCACTTCCTGCTATTTAACAGTTTAATAGAAACATAAATTTTGCCCAGCCGACTTTAACAATCCACTGGTTACTTTGTAAACAATATGTGAACAGAGCAAATGTTACAAATTTCATCTGGAAACTAAGCAATTCTTGAGAAAAACATGCAGCTCACCTAGATGAAAAGATAGCACAACTCTAGTCTGCTTTTAGCAAAAATATGCAAACCTAAATTTCCAAATTAGCTAATGATGCGACAGAGATAAATATTTATACTTTATAAAGAGAACTAATCATAAAGTAATGCTCTAGGGGTGGCAAATACTGTAGGTTATAAACAAAGACAATATTTGGGGGGAAAAACAAAAAATCAGAACTTCTCAGAGAAGAAAGTATTTTAATAAAAAAAAAAAAAAACAACTCTTAGAGAGAGGTACAAGTATGAGGTAGCAGAAAACAGACTACCCATGTACTTGCCTGGACAGAAAAATACAATTGGAAAAGAAAAAAGAAGTGGGCTGTCTGCCAGGAACCTTCATCTTGATCCCAGTAAACATAATCAGAAATTCCTATCAGCTTCAGAGGAACAGAATCAGGCACTGAAATTACAAAGAGCTATGGCCTTTGAAAGATAAGTACAAAATACAGCTTCTAAGGCTTACAACTCTAACACAAGCAGCTCAGCATGGCATTAGCACACCTATTTTACCCAGCCATCAGATGTACTTCTCATTCACTTAATAACTATTGTCCAGAAAACAGCACAGATTCAGCGCTGATGTCTCCATCACCTTCCTAGCAAAACAACAATTACTTTTAGATAAGTAATGCTCCATGTCAAATTTTTAAAGGCTGAGATGGGTGAACACATACAGTGATATCAGTGTACAGTGCCTGCAGATGATACGAAGCAGAACAGTATAGCACTGCAAATGTTGCTACATTGCATGTCTGTACTTGCCAAACCAATGCGTGCTGTGATGGGTAATGTAATCATAAATCCAGACTTGTAGAATACAAAAATAAGCCGACCTATTCATACATTTTGATGCACTCATGTTCTGTCTGATAGGGAAATAATTAAACCTATGTGAGCAACAGTGCATACATGCAGGATGACAGCAATACCCTCCATAGTCATGTCCCTACCACAACTTCCTATTTTAATGACGCACGTTGGAGATGTCAATACTCTTCACAGGAAGTGCTGCCTTAAAAAAAATAGAAACAAACCAGGAGATACAATAGATCTAATGATCCTCACCTTTCTAAGAATATACTAAACTCAATACTAGAAAGAGAATATTACAAATATTATATATGAACTCTACAAAGAACTCCTTTGGCACTTTCAGCTAGCCCTTGCTCTCTCAACAATATACTTGTCCTTACAATTTAGCAGTTTAAATAATGTTCAATTTCACATAATTTTCCACTTCTTTAAAAGTGATTTGAAAAGATATATATTGATTAGCTCACCCATTCATTAAAAAAAAAAAATTAGTATGTTCAAAATAGACATAAACAGACTATTATTCTGCCACGTTTTTTGTTTGGAAACACCTGACATAACAGTGTTAGTACTTCCATGTTCTTTCAGGAAGACTTGCTGCATGGTTACTGTAAGCTACCATACCTTAACCGAAGACAACAGTTAATGAATCTACAGGTAATGCATCTGCTTCACAGTGTCTGTCCGTAAGTTAAACTGGTATTAGCTATGCTAAAATACGGCAACAATTTTGAGAAACAAGTGTAAAAGTCCCTTTCAGCTCACAAGGCTACGCTAAAACTCTCTTTCTGGGGAAAATGTCTTTTTATTAGGCCATCAGACCTCTAGATCTAGATTTCTCAAAGACACGCACAGAAATCAAGGTGAAAACCGAAATAGCTGAGATCTGCACTAGTTCTCACTTTACAAGTTATCTTTCAAATTACAAGAACATCTGCATAGCTTTCTTCCTACGTGAGATTTAATCATTTTAATAATTAATACATAAGCATCGTTTTCCATCACTCCTCCTTCAGTAAATGTCCCTCCCAGGTAAGACAAAACAGTTTTCCTTTCGTTATTTTTTCTCTGATCCGATGTTCTTTTTTTTTGTTTCTATCCGTCATCACCAATATCCAGCAGGTTTCAATCTGGACACGATTCCCAAACTATAGTTAGAGTACACCCCCCTTAGTTTTCTCTACACAAGAACACATTCTCATTTTTTGAAGAAGTGTTTACATAATAAGACTGCACATAAATACAGCTTCACTTAGTATTACTGAAATACATAAACACGGTGGAACCCTTTCTTCTCGCTGTGTTTACCTTGGTCAGATTCTTTTCTGTTGATTCTTGTATTTGTTATATTTTTCTAACTGCAGTTCATTCTCACTTCATTCTTTTTACATTTAGAAGCTGGCTGATTGAACAGCTTTTCAAGCTTCTCAGAACAGACAGTCTGCCTCAGCTGTACCGTACAACCGTGGAGATGCTATATAGGAATAAAAATATGAACATTCCAGCTTGAAAGTAGCAAATAATGTTTGCAACACAACTACATCCAGAAGTAAAGATGGCACAGAAGCAGAATGTACACAGCCTGCTCTTACACATGTGTAGCTTTGCTGTAAGTAAAGCCTGAAAAGACAACTGTTTTTTTCTTTTTGTGGCAACATTAATAGTTCATTATTTTGAAACCCGTGCACAGATAAATGCACATCCATGTTTATGTAATGCTTGCCTCCAAGGAACTATAACCATTGTTTCAGAAAAACAATTTCAGTTTCTATAAAGCTATCTTGCAAGCTGAAGAATGCTGAAGTATTGTTTTCAAAAGGAACCTGCTTGATTTCATCAATTTTTACCAGTAAAGCTGGCTCAGAAGAAAAGATTTATGAAACCAATACGCAAGCAAAAACCTGCATTGAACTGAGTGATAAAATTCTTATGCATTTCAAAAGCAAAGTAAAAAATAAACAACCTACTATCAATACAGCTTCCTGTACTACGGTAAAATATATAGACAATATACGACAGCAAACCTGGAATCTCACAAATCCAAATCTATTTTGTATAAATGAGAACAGCAATTTTGCTACTGCTGGCATAAAAACCAACCAAATTTCCAGTATGTCACCACCTGCAACACAGGTATTGCTTGGAAAAGTTTGCTTTTACTTTAACCTCAAATAAAAAATCATTTCAAGAACTCCATGGGATCACCCACTAGTACACATTTTGCTCCAGACAACAAGAAATGATCTTATTAAAATAAACATTGATTGCATCAGGACTTCGATAGCCTTTTTTCCCCTTTGGAGAGAAAGCAGTATATAGTTAACGGGAATAAGTTTAGATCTAACAACATGGAGCCAGATGTAACAATATTTAACCACTTAATGATAGCTGCCTAATGAGATTTACTTCCATCATTTTCTAATTCACTTGGATTTCTACACATTTGGGAATCCAAATGGGCAAAATGATCTCGCTCTTGTTTTATAAAGAACACAAAGCGTGAGAAACGTACTAACAAAAATGCATGACGCGTTTCCTGAATTACCTCGGGTGAAGAAAATTCACAATTGTAAAAGTGTTCTAACAATTTTCTTTCATTTTTCCAATTGTCAAACCATGTATTAAGACTCAAAACTATTCCTGCTGAATATTAACGTGAATTTTGCCCCTAATTTCATTTGATTTGTCTTAAGTACCCGGCAATGTTTCAAGCTACTGCTAAGAGTATCCCTATCCAGAAGGCTTTTTGTCTGTCACACATCTTACAGGAGCTTCAGAGGAATCTCTTCTGCTTACTGAGCAAACGAATAGGTAAGTACTTTACTAAACAAACACCACTGTTGCACAGGAGTTCATATCAAGGCAACACTGATACAGGCTTTCAACTTATTAGTAGAGGATTTTATCTTTCTTTTGTAAAGCATGCTTGTTTAGTCAGTATATCACAAGAAGTATGGGTCAATATTTTCACACTTTTGACATTTGAGTCAACATTATAAATATTTTACATTTTTTGTTATCACAAAGAACCACCGTTTTCCCCTTTCACGAATCCAATTTAAATCTTACATGTATCACATGGGGCCAGCTTTAGACATAAAACTTTTAACTTGGCTTAATATGACTCAAAAGTTTAGGTTTAGCAATATTGCCATCACCATGCAGCCACGATATGGCAAGTTACCCTTACTCTTATTCAGAAATAATCTTTTCACAGAACTGTAGGGGTTGGAAAGGAGCCTTTTTTGTTGTTGTTGCTTAGTTTGTATTTCCTTGAGGCTTTTTTTCTCACCGTAATTTCAGGTACCAAAATAATCATCTGCCAACCTCTACTGCAGCATCAAGCCAGAAGCAAATTCACACCAGATGCCTACAGTAGATGCCTTTGCCTACAATTGCTAATGGAATTTTGAAGAAGACCAATGGGCAGTATTAATTGATAGCTTTGTGTCCCCCTCCCCCCGGTTTTTTATGTTAATTAACTTGGTTAGAAGTGAATGAGATCTACACTGTTCTACTACAAGACATTTTTTGAAAAAATAGACTTGTTATTACTTGTATATGTAATTATCTTTTTAAATTCTAAAAATATTCCCACTGTCCGAAAGATCACAGCAGCATGTAAAAGGGAAAATATGGAATCACAGTTATCAGTTACTATATTTAATCAGATTAATAATTTCAGCCCATGGCAGATCTTGTGCTGTGACTACAAGATCACGGTGCAGCAACTGACGGTAAGAGATGTAAACGGATCTTAAGCATTCACAGAAACGTGGGCCACTTTCAAAACATTTCGAGTCTTTAGCAGAGGTCTATAAAAGTTATAATGAAAGCTGCTTTCAAATAAATTTTGAGGGTCTTTTCATAGAATCATAAGATGGCTTAGATTGGAAGGGATCTTAAAGATCACTGAGCTCCAACCCCCCTGCTGTGAGCAGAGTTGCCACCCACCAAATAGATCAGGCTGCCTGGGGCTGCATCCAGCCCGCCCCTGCGTGCCTCCAGGGATGGGGCACCCACAGCTTCTCGGGGCAGGCTGTGCCAGGGCCTCATCGCCCTCTGAGAAATGAATCTCCTACCCAGACTGCAGAGTAGGAAGCTTTCCCATGCTCACCAGTTTAGGTGAGAGGGACAGACACTTCACAATCTGGGTAGAAGTGCTTCTATACTGAGTCACCTACGGGATTTTTCTTCAGCGTGTGAGAAAACTAGATGCCAAACAAAACACAGAGCAATCCTCCACGCTAAGCTCAGCGCCATGATGTGCTACTGCTGCCCTAGTTTTGGTATGGTGATGGTCTAATCTTAGAAATGCTGGGCTTTCTTTCTCTACAGCAAATACAACTCAGACAACAGAGACTATTTCTCCCCCTGGCTGACCAACTACTGCTTTTGAAAACCACTGCCACGTTGTTTTCAGGAAAAAAATAAACACATGTACCTCTCTATGACCACGATCCCACCCTTCTGAATTATTTTCGAGGTACACCTGGCACTACAGTATCTTACTTAGTTCCCCCGGCGGTACTATAGCGCGCGTAACGTCGACAAGCATTTCTAGCGAGACAGCCCGGTCTCCGGGACAAAGCAGCCGAGGTTTTCCCGTGGTTGCGCAATGCCCGCCCATCAAGCCGTGCCGCTGCCAGGTACGCCTCAACTCCTCCTGCTGCTTTGAAGAGAGCCGCCCGCACACCCACCCGCGGGGCTGCTGGCGCGTTACTTCCTGAGGACCGTCACCTCCGGCGGCCGGAGGCGAGGGCTGCCCCCCCAACCCCGCGTGCGGCTGGGGCCCCAGCGCCGCTGCCTCAGCCCCGGAGGCGCCACAGAACCCCCGCCTCAGGGGGCTGCTCCGCCGCGCTACCGTTATTTTGAATCTGACAGGAGTGGCGGCCGTTAAACGGCCGCCGAGGAGGGCGCCCCCCCCGGCTCGGCCCCGCGCGGCGGCCAACGGCTCTCTTGACAGGAGCTGCCCCGCGGCCCGGCCTCCGCTCCGCGCCTCCCGCCCGCCCCAGGCCCGCCAGCGAGCGGGCGATGCTACCTTGCGTCCCGGCGGCGTGAGAGGAGCCGCTGCCTCCCAGGTGGAAACTCTGCGTGGGGGTGAGGAGAGGGAGCAGCTCCCGGGGGTCCCGCCGAGGACCTGCGCGTCACGATGCGGCAGCCCGGTGGCGTTCCAGCGGCCCGGGCTGTCGTTTCCATGGGGACAGATCCCGCCCCCCGGAGCACAGTGATTGGCCAGCCCTGACCCCCTCCCGGGCGTCGCGGAGGGCTCTGATTGGGCAGCGCCGCACGCGGCGGCGTGATAGCGCGAGAGAGCGGGACGTTCCCAAGCGCTGAGGTACGTGGCGGTCGCCGTGAGGCGGGGCCGCGCGCCCGTGGCGTCAGCGAGAGGCGGGAGCGTGCTCGGGTCGCGCGGGAGGCGCTGCCGCCGTTGGGTATGCGCTGTGTGGAAGCGGGAGCGCTTCCGAAGTCCGACTTTGCAGTGGCGGGAGGTGGCTGTCGCGGGTGGGCGCTCTCTGTGGGAGCACTGTCTCCTCCCTGTCTCTCCGGTGCCGCTGTGCCGTGCAGCCGCGGGCGCTCTGCGTGTGTTGGAAAAGTTATTTTTAGAGAGTAGGTAGATAGTGGCTATAATTCCTGGAATAAACCTTGACCCTAGTTGTAACCTCCCCCATGTGTTTTACTTCTCTGAGCTGCTGCAACTTGTTTTTAAGCAGGATCAGTGCGTACAAATTCTTGGAAAACTTGTGTTACTGTGCAGTGTGTTCCTGCTCTTCTGTTTTACAAAGCAAATATCTGCAAGTCACTTTTTCTGAAGAATGTGTTGCATCATTTCATGCAGGTGAGAGAAATGACATAGTGATTCATGCACTCTCAGCAAGGTACTTAGTCCTGTTGTGAGGTATTGAGTGTGTACTTGTGATGGGAATTGGAGTTCCAGAGTGGTTTTGGGAATCATAGCTTCTGAGTTGTGCGTGTGGGAGAAAAATGGGAATGTGAACTGTAATAATGGCATCTGTGGTAACAGCTATTAAAGCAGTAGGGCTAGCGCTGCTCAGGCCTTCCCTCTCCCAAGGTAATACTGTTTGTTACTATGCAGTACTTTTCCACAGCGTTTTTCACTTCAGAAACAGATTTGTGGTTAGTCAGCATTCTTTGTTAGCTTGTAGACTTGCTTTTGAGACTTGGAAGTGCTGGAATTCACTGAGCATGAATTCACGTGAGTAAACCTAAGTGGCTAACTGCAAGAGCCTGAGTAGCCTTATTGGTGGAGCAGCTGAAGCAAGCATACAATGATACTTCTAGTTGAAAGCGTGCCAAAAATATGTGCAAGAAGAACCTGCAAGCTTGCAGCTCTGTGTTCTCTGTGGGCAAACGGCAGCATTGCACAAGGAGAGCTGGTTGGGACCACTCCTTTAGACTTATCGCAGGATTTGTAACTGTGACTGGTTTTTGGCAGGGGGACTTGCCCTGACTGCGTGGCAGGGACCCAGTGCCAGCACCTACGCGCTGTCAGGAGCAGTTCCTGCTGTATGCTCACGCAGGAAAGGGCTGGTGCTCTGGCTCACGTTTCACTACAAGTGACTTTAGCCTGCTGGGAATGCAATCATACTTGCCTTTGCAGCTTGGTTTAATGCTAGTGCACAGCTAGGTTTTCATGATGTCGCTACATGGGCGCAGCTTACCCCTCTGCTTGTTATGAGGTCTGAGAGAAAGAAGAAGTCTGTGCATCTTTTTCTCAGCAAGCGTGCTAGCTTAAGGAGCTCACACCAAGTCTCCTTCCAGCCAGCCTCATGCTGCTCTGCCACACAGCTTTGTATTTGAATACGTGTTTGCAACCCTGCAAAATAGATCAGTGTGCTGTTGAGTATTTAAAACATATGCTGTTTTTTTCTGCCTCTACTAGGAGCAGTAAAGAGCAGTATGGAGAGAGATAGAACCTTTACTGGCATCAAAGGAAAACCTTTGTGAAAGCGTGCCCTTGATCTGATGGTAATAGAGGACACCCAATGCAGTTTTCTCCTGTGGTGCCCAGTGCCAAGCTGTTTGAGAATCTATCTGGAATTCATGATATTAAAGGTATCTGTGGCCAACTTATGCAAACGGCCTTTAAACCGTTGGGGTGCCCAGGCAGTGATCCTATCGCTATTGACCTGACCAATATATGAGATGCCCTGGCATGTCTGAATGCAGGAAAATGCATCTTGGTATACGCTGGGAGATTAAAGTACACTCAGTTTAATGCATTGTCCAAGTATGTTATGTTTTCCTGCTTTATTTCTATTTCCTGCTTTCTTCTATTATGAGTTACAAGATGGAGATACGCTTTAAATAGTTTCTTCTTTTTCCAGTTATTGCCTTTCCCCCCCGCACACTTTATTCCTATATTTCTGTGAGGGTTTTTTGGGTCTCTTTAGTTCAGGTCTCTACTGACATTGTGCCCTTAGCTTCTAAAACTGTTTGGTGGTTTAGAAAGTGCTTTGTGGATTGCTAACTGTTACTTCAGTTTCAACACACAGGAAGTTGCGAGATTTGAGAACTGCTCAGGATTTCAGTACTGTGAAGGAAGCAGTTAATTTAATCTGATATTAAGAAACATTTTCTTGGTTGTAGCGTGGCAGAATAAGAAGTCTGTTGCAAGCTATCATTGCTATGTTGGTCCATTATATTAGTACAAATGGTTAGAATATGAAGAGGGGTCCTAGATACTGGTGTGTTTATTTATTATTTTATTGAATAGAAGGTTACTGATATTTAAACTTCCATCAACGGAGCAGAGAATTAGGTAGTCAAATGTCTCTGATGCGAGAGTCCTAAACTCTCACTCCTAAGGCTCCCTCTTCTGCGTCTCTGCCCTGCGAAATGGGATAATATGCTCCTTTTGCCACTGACAGTGGCAAGCATTATTTCTTCTGAGTGGATAGGAAGGCTAACTCATTAGCATTAGCTTCTGTTTTAACCACAGTCGCTGGTAATATCAAGGCTGTCTTGAGTAAATGTTGGTGCTAGTTACTTTATTTCACCATACAGTCTGTCCACTGGAAGCAACAGCAGTGACAAAAGCCACATTATAGCCATATAACACTTTTTCAGTTTTGTTAGGAAAACACAACTAGATATGAAGGGGGAGAAAACAGGCTTATTCTCTGTGCCTCTCTGACCATGGTAATGGTGTTATTGAAGAAGTCATGCTTAACTAGCACAGCATGTGGTTTCCTGTGATGCGTACAAGTACCTACTAGCCACAGAAGTGAGGCTGCTGAAGTAATTTTCTATTTCTCACAGCACTGAATTAATAAATACAACCACAGACCTGAAATGGAAATGAAATAGTAAACTTAAGAATGTTGCGATTAAGTGCCTCACTTGTCCAGTGCAGGGAGGCTGTGGATTTCATATGAAAATGGCAGGTGAGAATGCAATTCATTCACTGCTGAGACTCTGCTGTGCCTCTTACTTGCTTGAGGAGGCATTGATTTCAGAGGAGGTATCTGTATGAGGTGTCTGTTAGCTTAGTGTACGGACCAAATGTTTTCTTTCTCTTTTGTACTTAGACCTGGAATTTTTCCCAAGTTTGAACAAGTATAGCTCACATCCTCCCTGATAAACACTACTCAGGTTTATTTGTATACGTTAATACTTGGAAATGCTTTATCTTCAATAATTCATCAGTTAGGGTCATATCCTGGCTTTCTGGACACTGTTCTGTACAAGAGTTACATATTCTGGTGGGTGTTGGCTCCTGTTGTAACAAAGTTAGACTTTCAACAGAATTACTTCTTTAGATTTAAGCCATGGGACAAATTTCCTGAGTAAAATGGATGTGGAGGACTTATGCTTTAGTTTAGCTGGATTCCTAAGTGAAAATTCAGTAAGCTTCAGGCTGTGACCAGGGCTTCACAAATTTAAATGAGCTGTGGTTTTTCTGTGTTTTCTGTTTTTTTTATATATTTAATTTCTTAGTCTGTCATTCTTTTAGGCAGGGAGGAATATTTGCCTTAAAGTGTGCCAGGTCTGTTGTTGTTAACTCATATGTAGATGGTCTCACTCTAGTAGGTAGTATGTGGATCTGATTTATTATTCACTGTACGACTGAGATGAATTTACTGACAAATTTTTCTATTCCGGAACTGCAGTAGCTTTGTGTATTCTGGCTACTACAAGCCAAACAAAATGTAGAACAAAAAACTTTGGATACAGATAACTCAAAAGCAGCAATTCAGAGTTGAAAATTGCTGTCACTTTCAAAGAGGCCTTCCAGCTTGGGTTTTCTAACCTGTTGCCTTTTAAGAAAAAAGTATAAATAAAGTTTCTGTGAATTAAACCACAGCATACCCTTCCATCATGGTAACTATTTCGTATACAGCTTGAGATCTCTGCTCTCAGTAGAAAAAAGTAAGCAGCAAGGTCTTGTAGTTCTATAAACAAATAACCAACACCTGATAGTTGATCATATCAATCTTCTCTCAGGTCCCATGCTGTTGTAAGGCCTGTTGCTGCTTGGTATGGAGAAGACTTCCTTCACTGATTTGACTACTTCAAGATTGTTTTCATGCTCTCTCTGACAAGCTGGTAAGTACTGTAACGTTGTTTGCTGCACCTACCGCGTCTATTTCATTTCAGACTGTTTTAACTGAAGGGTGGAGAATTCCTGGGTAGAGTAGATCCTTGCTATCTGGGGCTGTGCCAATGCCCCTTCCCATAATCGGTGGCACATCTGGTGGTGTGACCGCAGCCAGGGGGTGGGATGTGTGACTATCTGGTGACTGGGAGTGCCTGCAGTTTGGTCTTGGTGGGTCTGCTTCTGGCCATGTCATGTGATTAATTGGAACAAATTACTAGGTGGATTGTTCTGGTTAGTTATTAGAGGTCTCTTCAACCTGTTTTGGTGTTAGTTATCATTAAATTACATATAACAATAATGTACTTATTGCATCTCCTAAGGAGCATTTCGTTAGACTAGTTAATTTAGAGAGGTGGGGGTGAAATCCGTCCTCTAGCACTCAGGAGAAAAAAAATATAATAAAGATGAGTTATCCTTACTATTGCAACTATTTATTCATAGTAGCAGGAACTCTACGACCCTTTTTATTTTAGGTGCTGAACAGCTCAGGCACAGAACTAGACAGATCTTCATGAAACTTTGTAAGTCTAAATCCATTCTCTGTCATGTCATCTTCTGCCTGTCCTTTCTTGGACGTGTACTGAGTTGTCCTTCTGCTCCAGATTTTGTTGTGCAATATATTCATTTTTCAACTGGCTTTCTTAGTTTAAAATGAAAAACAGTAAGAATTTGTCTGTTTCTGTGTATTGTAAGAGAAAAGGAATTCTGAATGTGGAGTTGGAAAGGAAGAGGATAAATAAATGTTTTCAAGATATTAAAATTCAGTTAATTTTTAATTAGGTGGCTACACAAAAATATTAGTCTGATCCATGAGGATTCTGTTGTAACTGAATGTGTTTTACAAAGATGAGTATGCTTAATTAGATGCATCTGTTTTAAATCCAGCAACTCTTAAACAGAAGCTTACTAGTCAAAGGACTTTATCTGGGGACAGACATGTATGCCTTGGTACAGCAAAACTCATAAGCGTTTGTTTAGGTCCGTGCCTACTTTTGAGTATCTCTTTGCATTCCTATGGAAATTGTAAAAGACATATTTCTAAACAATCAAGGCAGTGACTCAGGGCTTATGGGTATTATTATGGAATAAGACAAGAAGGGCTTCCTTCACAATTTTACCTTTACACTGATTTTAAAAGAGTTTTTATGCTGTAGAGAAGATTATTTACATGCACGTTAATTAAAACCTGGTAAAAATGCATGGCACTTCAGAAGCGGAGGAGATGCTGTCAGATAAATGGTTACAGGCTGGTCTCCAAAATATTTGTAGCTAGGACCGGGGCAAGACCTATAATGTATTCTGAGGAAAAGAACAAAGTAAATTGAGGAAGGAAGCTTAGTTTGGAGGAAAAGAAAACGTTTGATTCCTTTAAAAGTGGAGGAGAAATATGAATGCTAGTACAGTGTGTGAGGATAGCTTCAGTCTCATGGCGATATGAAAAAGCTGTGAAGACAGAAGAGGAATGGTATCTTACTTAAGGAGGTAAGACATCTGAGTTAATACAAGTTGTTTTGATGCTCACAACTGAATAGTGGGTGGCTTCGAAATGAGATGAGATAACAAATAGCAGTGGAAAAAAGAAATAAAAGGTAGGCTGCTGTGGTTGCACTAGGAAGTGTGTCATTTACAACACTTCTTGGGCTCTTGATTTCCTTTAACGGAAACACTAGAAAATAAGGAAAACAATTGTTTGTGGTTAAAGCATGTGCAAAATACATATCTCATCCCAGTCTAATGCTGAACAAGAAGTGGTATAAATTTCCCATTACCAGAAATTCTATTTCTTTGTGCACTTTTAAAATTTTCAAGACATCTGCAGTTTAGTAATACCACTGTCATCATAATAGAGATGAGGAGCACCCAAACATCAGGCAAAAGCTGAATACCTTTCAGATATTTGCAAGATCATGGTATCCATTTTTAGTAAGTCTGTTTTTTATATCTGCTTCTTTCCTGTCATAGTTAATGCATGTAATTATCATTCAGTTATTGAAGGGGGGGGGGAAAGAATGATAAACTTGGGGTTTTATGCTTGTGATGTTTAGGTTTCTTGTTTTTAGTTTTTTTATAAACCTGTGATTAATGGAGTGTGGTTAGAAGTGTTTTTTTCAGGAATTTGTACCAGACCTCTTTGCAAAAAAGCAATCTTAACCTTTCATCCAAAATAGGCTCCAGACTATCTCTCCCAGTGCTCTCATTGTGGATATGTAATGAAGTTCTGTGAGAACATCATAGCAATGCTCAGTAGTAGCCAAAATAGCAAATATTGGAAATGGTGGAGTTGCTAGAAGAGAATAAAATGCAAAGGATTATGTTACTGTGTCAATACATTTATCCCTGAATCTGTATTACTTTGTATAACGTGTGGCATGCTGTAGATAGACATGTTCACTGTTTCTCATAATACAAGAAAAAAGGCAATCAAATAAACAGTTGGGTGGTAGATTCTCACGTGTGTGCTATGAACACTGTTACCTGTGTTTTGCTGGTTTAGCATGTTCTCAGCTGTCTGCTCTGTGAAATTATCCTGCCTTATGGGCTGGGTTGTAAATCGGAGTTAAAGTATAAGCTTTTTAACTGCTTTGCTGAGAAAGATGTGGTAGGGTCTGATGTATCTGAGAGATTAAAGTTCAGCACATGCTTCACTTTCCTCTGAGTGTTGTGCAAAGTACAAAGTAATGAGTCAAAAGTGCTATTACATTGCATTATGAATCATACAAACCAAAGGTCTTCATTTTCTATTAAGCTTTTAAATTAATGGTGTTTTGATCCTGATGCATTTAAATACAGGCAAAGTAAGAAGTGCCATTAGCAGAACTTAAGGTTGTTGTTGAGAATACCAAGTGCCTAGCTGAAGAATGACCAGTTGCTCTAAAAAGAAAATCTCCAAGGAGAGGGGGAAGCACCTCTAAGTGCAAGGAGTTGCAGCTGTGTTAGTGAGTACCTGTGGGCATGTGTGTATGATGGCAGGACTGAGTGCGTGTCTGCAAATGGATGTGGGAGCATGTCTGAATGTAAAGAGGCATCGGTGTGTGTGTGTGCATACTTGTGAACATACACGTGAATGGAAGCATGCACAAGTGTGAGCAAGCATGCAGGTGAAAATCTGTATTAAGAGTGTATTTCAGAGAGTAAGAAAGTTGAGGATTTAAACCAGAATTTACCACCTTTCACTTCTGTGCGCTGCAGCCATGCTTGTGCAGAAGTGGCTCCCAGTCCTCTGTGTGTCTACAGCCTATTTTACCTGCTCTTGTTTCATTGGGAAGGTGCTGAAGACTGAATCTTCCCTTGAAACCGTAACAAGAGCATTTCTGGTCTGCTGTCCACTTCCTCAATCTTTCCAGACATTCCATTGCATAAAGCAAGCACCTTTCTGTCTACTCTTTCTTCTGGCTACTCTGGAATTTAACATGTATGTTTCTCAGCACTGTTCTGTGGTTTTTGCAGTTGAAAGAAATGCGTTGGTGTTCTCATAGTAACAATGAATTAAACTGTAAGTGTATGCTTCCTCACACTGGAAAAAATGAACGCTGTTTAGCACGAAGTATTGCTGGTGCCCTTGCTGGGCCTCTACGTTATCTTGTTCCTGAAAAACTTGCTGAGGAAACTTGAATAGGAGGATATGGTTTGCTCCATCCTGCATTGGTTTGGATCCATCAGGAAACATTTTGTCTACATCAGAGATGAAATGCTTGCTCTTCAGTAGCAGTGTTACGAGCAAGAGGTGTAAATAATCCGTGGCAAGAGTGACTTTATTGTAGAAAAGGAAATCAATCCAACTTCTCCTTTCTCTGATGAAACTTTAAAAAGGGATTTTCACAAAAGATGTGCCAGCGGGAATTCGTGTGTTTCGCACTGATGTACATTAACTCTACCTAAGCACACAAGTACTTTAAAAGTTGTTTCACACTTTATCTGTCATAGGCTGTACTTCATCAACTGCCAGTCTTTATTCTTTGATGATTCTGAGATGTATAACACTGTACTACAAATATTTTTCCTTGCCTCAAGAAGTACTTGTAAAAATCAGACTGGGTGAGAAGAAGCATGGTATGCAATTCTTTCTTCTGCTAAGCTGTATGTCTAGAAAATGAAGATGCAGACTTCTACCTACTGTAGAGGAATGAAAATAAATCATAATAACCTTATTCAAAAAAAAGTTCCATATCCTGGAGCAGGCAAACTGACAGACCAGTATAACATTTCCTTGTATAGGTTGATCTTTGTTCAGACTCTGCCTTCTGAAATAGACATTTCCTTTGATGTGTAACTGGTCATTTTATTGAATATATCAGATTTGGATGAGAAGTTCTGTGACCTGGCTGATTTGTTTCTGGAGAAGTGGAGGAAGGACATCTGGAAGGAAAGGGTACAGAAAGCTTTGTATGGATAGAAAAGCAGAATTGCTACACACTCCTGCAAGTAACGATTGGAAGAACAATAGAAAATCAATTATGCAGCTAAGTGGCCATCACGCTGTTATTACTTAGACGCTATTTCCATGTACTGTTGGAATAAAAAATATTTTACAGTGGTTACTATTCATATTTATTGTATGAGATAGAATGTTAAGCCAAGAGTTTCATAACTTGTGAAGCAGAGAAGTTAATCCACATTGTGGACCAAGCACCACGCAGGAAACAAGAAACTGGAAGCTTTGATTCCGAGTTGGTGGATACAGTTTTAAGATTGAGAGAATTGCACTGTGACCCAATTGCCTAAGAGCTTCCTAGAAAGGTCAGTTAAGGGCTACTTACTTTTCTGGTGTTGATGTTGGAATAAGGATAGCTAATACTGTCTTTCTTAATGGAAATTGTTGCAACTACTGGAAATATTTACAGTTGTGAAGGGTAGTACTGATAGCAATGTTTGTGAGACAGGCTGACCTACGATATGGAGCAGGATTCAGTGACAGTTCTTCTGGGGTTTATTTCCTTTGTTTATGTTATTTCTTCTGGCCTAGTTCTTACAGCACTGCCCTCCCGTATGCTGTGCCCTTCACCAACTAAAATGTAATGTGCAATGTAAAAGCTTTCATCAACAAGACAAACTGGTTTGCCTGAACAAATGGGATCTGTTGTGTTATCAAAGGTTTTTGGCAGTCTCATACTGCAGTTGTACAATTTTATCTAGGAAATTGTTGAAGTTCTGTTGTCTCATTACTGGAGGACCAGAGGGCTTACCTAGCAACAAATCCTTTTCATCTCTTCTTCTCTAGCTTGTCTCAGCCTCTCCTCAAAACTTCTTGTGCAAAAGAACACAGGCAGCCCCTGCAAATACTTGGAAAGAAGCATCCTTTCCCAAGCTGTGCAGGAAATCACCCAGGCTCCGTATATCGGATGAAATTGCTGAACCTGCAGAGATGGAAACAAATAGCACTTCCTATATCATTTAGAGATGAATACTGTTTTCTGAAGCTTTAAGGAACATTACCAACTGAAGTGAGTGCATGAAGGTGTTCTGTTCTTTGAGATACTCAGATACAGTCTTCAGGCTTTATCATCTGATCCAAAGGCAGAAGTGCCTTTTTATTAATGACTGCAAACATAGGTTTCCTCGTAAGACTCAAAATTTAGGCAAGAAAGGCATTAAAATGTTGTGACTTTTGTATCACTAACAGTTAGTAGTAACCACCATCAGGTTACTTAATTGCTTGAGGATTTTCAAAGCCATACTTTAAATCCTAATTTATTGCAGTAGCCCAAAGCTTTCATTCCCAGTGCTTAATGATTACAGAGTGACATACAGCTTAAGCATGGGTTTAATAAAAAGAAAAGCTTTCAATACAAGCTCCACCTCTGTCATCACATCTGTCTGCTTTTGCCATTAGGCAAGCAGAATGTCTGTCTTTCATGTCCTTTATTTGCAAAGGTGCTAGGCACGCTCTATTAGTACTGTCTAGTTTCCATGTGTTGCAGTCTATTCTGTGTGCATGCAGTTGACAATGTAGTACAGAATTTGTTCTTTTTTGATCAGTTAGTTGTTCCTGATGATTCTCAGGATCTTTAGTATTATAAAAATGCTTTTTGGTTCTAAATGACTTGTCCTAGGTCTCTGGCTGCAATGCTAGGTGGGGAAATAACTGCATGCTTATTTAGGCTGGGGGAAGAAAAGAGATACAGCAGTAGAATAAGGTGGTCATTGGTGGTTGGGCTTGTGAATAATATTGACTTCTCAGAAGTAGGACATTTGAAATGAGACTCAGAAATTATGAGGCTTTCTGAAGCCATTTAAGCATAGAAGGGAGTTTCTGGAAGAGCTGGTGTGAAGTTGCATACCTGTGTTCTGGTCTGAACCACACGCTACCACATGGTGTGGTTTTCAGAGGCCCGCTGGAAATTCCCTATGTGCAGAGATCACGTGTAATCTTAACAAACTACTTTATGATACATGCTGTCACAGAAACAGTTCCAGCTTTTTTGCTTGGTACTTACTTTTTTCTCCCTTCTCTGAAAGCAACGTAGTAATTTTTGAGATTGCACTTAACTGATTCCAAACTTCCAGGGAGTCTTATTTAGCAGTGAGATAACCCTGTCTATTTTGGTGCAGATAGAAAATGAGTAAAGCTTATTTTCCATTAAAACCAGATTAAAGAAGGATTCTTAAATGCTTTCAGTGTAAGCTCTCTACAGCTGTCTGGCTATCTGCCATTTTCCTTAGAATATTGTGTGGTGACTACAGAACTCATGAATCTGTGATATTGAGGAAAAAGATAGAATTGAGAGTGAGCTTTCAGCCTGGCTATTCCAAAATATGGGATCTGTGGTAGCAATAACTTTAGGATAACAACAAAACCCTTTTAAATCTGTATCTTAGCTCTTCAGTGAAAGCTGTAAGAACACACTGTATACGTAATCAAAGCCATCTTGACAATTCTCTAAAAGCCTAGGAAGGTGATAGCTTGGATGTTTCTTGTATTTTGGGGCTTGAAAAAAAATTCCACTTCTATTTGACTTTGGAAGAAGGTATTAAAGTTTCTCTTAACCAGAGAGAGATCAGCGATCATCAGTGCTGCGTATTTTCTGCAGCTTTAGAAAGTGTAGTAGCAGCAACTACGTGTGTAATACTTCACTACATGACATGGCTGTTTTGTAATCATAGAATGGCTTACGTTGGAAGGGACATTAAAGCCCATCCAGTTCCAACTCCATTGCCATGGGCTGGTTGCCACTCACTAGATCAGGCTCTCCAGGGCCACATCCAACCTGGTCTTGAGCACCTCCAGGGATAGGGCACCTGCAGCTTCTCTGGGCACACTAGTTATAATTTAGATCTCAAATCTAGAAAAGCTGCTTGTTTATAGAAGAAAAAAATGAATTTTCTCACTTAGACCTTGCAGATTTTGGAAGGCTTTTAATATCAGGTAGGAGGTAGAATTTTTAGTTCACAATATGAGGACAATGGTTGGACTTCATCTTAATGATGTGAAACTAGGAGGAACAGGATGACTTTGCTAACGAAGTATGAACACATAGCTGGAGGACCTAGCTGTTAATTAAGTTGGCATTTTAATAGTCTCTCACAGATCAAAGATTCAGCCTGGTACCTTTAGGGGGTGCCAAAATGTTGCAGGTGGATGCATCGATTGATTCTCGAGGAATGAAGCAAAGATAGTTTTATTCTTATAAGGTTCTGCTTTAAAAGAAACTAAAGAAAAATGTAGTATAAAATGAAGATTGTGCTTAATGCTGGCTTGGTGAGGAATTTCTGCTCTATGGAGTGGATATTCTAATGGAAATACTCTAAAGGAAGTAGTATTTGTCTTAATCAAAGCAAAAGATTTTTCTGTTTTAATGGAAAACCACTTGGACCATTCTATACTTTCGCCAAACACGAGCATTAACTTGGATACTTGCTGCACTGTAGCATGTAAGGTATCATAGTCAGAATTGGTCTTTGCCACTACGTTGAAATGCCATACTCTTATCTGTATTCTCATTCATATCCTTCAGCTACTCTTCAGTGTATTTCTCAAGCAAAGGTCTATTGCTATTTAAAATTTAGTATTACATTTATATTTAGAAAATAAGTAATTTTCTTAATGCTAGGCTTGCAAGTGCTTCAATACTGCTCAAGTGCTGCACTTAATTAGGATGAATGTTGTATTTCTTTTTTATGACCTGGTGTGTCACATTCTAGAGGAATGACTGTGGATCCTGAGAAGATTTGCTGACCAGGTGGTTTCTCGGATATCTTGGAATATGAATGCTGTTCATACTGCGTTCTGAACACCCATACTTGGGTGCATAAACCCGGTCCTGACTGAATTCCCAGTAGTTTTGGTAGGATTATTCTGGCAGGTGAGGAGCATCGATGAAGGCAGAGTAATGAGATTGTGTGTTATGCTGATGAGCAGTCCTTCTTCTTGAAGTTCTCAGTGAGCATGTGGATACATAAACACACACTATTTTTCTTCTCCCGCACGCGCACTCTATCTTAAGTTTAGGTGAGTTGCAAAGTGTATTAACTGTTCACTTTTTTTGTTGGGTGCTGACTGCTGCTGTCCTGTTTAAAAAGTCATCCACTGAAGAGAGCGATCATTCTCATTAAAAAAATATTCCATTTTGTCCTTCAGAAGCACGGGTGTTTTTCTGTATATTAATGTAAACAGCAGATGCAAGCAGTAATTCATCTCAATAATGTGTACTGTTGTATGCAGTACCCTACTCTTACATAGCTGTCATTCCTAAGCACGAGATACTTATTTACCAACCAGAGCATCTTGGCAATGATTTCAGGCAATTTGAATTAATTCCAGTGCTTCCAGCATCCATTAGATAAAATCTTGAGTTTGAGTCATTGAGCTTTAACCCGATAACCAGTTTTACTAATGTCCTCCAGGAAACACATTGTGCGCTTAACTTCCCCTGTAGAAACTACAACAAAACTGTGCACCAAAATGCAAGGATTAAGGGCCAAGCCCATGCCAGAAACAGACTTGGACAGGAATACGAAAACTTAGCTCACTGAATGCGTTTGATATAATAATTTCTTCTCAGTGTTATATACTGTGTGGTTATGAACAAGTGCATGACATAAGCAATTGTTCGTTCTTTCTTAAGGGTGGAATATTTCCATTGACTTGCAGTGCTTAAAGAACTGTGAAGTCATGTTATTAATGAACATGGGATTTCTACAGGGATCCTCATGCAGCTAGCTCGTGCCTGGATTTGGGCAACTGGGAGAAGATACGGTAGCCTTTCTCACGATGACCTGCCAAAGAAATCACTGTGGAAGTCTCATGCTGTAGGGCTCTTAGAGCTGTTGCTAATCTTGTTTTCTTTTAATTCTTGGACACGGGGCAATTCTAGTGAGTAGTCAGTATGAAGCTTTATCACCCTCTGTCTTAGGATATCTGATTAAGCATGACTTGCTGTAATTGGCATTTTAAATGCCTAATTTGCCAGAAGTCTTCCCACTTACCTCTATTACCTTTACCCAGGGACTGACTGCTATTTCCAGGTATGCATCCTGTTGTCCACAGTTTTACCCTCAGGTTATCCTGGCGTCACGCTTACATTAATTGTCCTTGCCATTGTATACTGTAAGCTATCCCATGGTACCTGCAGAGCATATTGCAGCACTGTCACAGATTCTGCATGCATTTTATAACTTGCACTCCATTTTAAGAATGTTCAGAAGCTTATTTTTATTTAAAGCCTTCAAACGATATCAAGTGCCCATATGTACAGTTAATCAGTCATTCCTATCCAAAACCATTTCATATCATTTCTTCTCTATGTAAAATATCTATGAAAGGAAGTTACATGGAAAACAATCACAAAATATCAGCAAAGATCAGTAGTAAAATTTAGTAAATTGTTCAGTTCCCTGATTCAACAGCTCTTCTGGACATAATTTACTTTTTAAAAAAAGTTTAAGTATGAAATTGTTTTTTGTGAATTTCAAATGCATGCCCTGACCCACTATGTTGTAGAGATGTTTAAATCGTGTGGGACTTAACTAATTTTCTATGCTAAAATAGTGTTAATAGCAATAGTGTTTTGGCTTCTGCTGCCTAAATCTTCACTTACTGAAACAGGACCTGGGTTCAAAGGAGTTAGCCGAAGTTTTTACTTGCGCTAGACATTTTTTGCAGGTTTTTCTAATTGCAGATTAGAACTTCGAGCTTAAATGTAATTTATGTGTGTAGCTGAAATTATTTTGTGGATTTTGGAGGCTATATGTAGACTTTGCATAGTGAAAACGTGGGAGCTATTGCACAACAATGAAACAATAAAAACAAGTATGGCCAAAGTTTTTTTTCTTTGATTACCAACACTGTTACCCTGCTTCTCCCTGAAAGATCTCCACAATGAAGCATTAATAACTGACTGTTGAATAAACATCTGCAGATGTACGCAATAGGTGTTTAAGCTTGAATAAACACTCAGAGCAACCAACATGAGGATTGATAACAAAGTTTAAAATTGCCAAGAAAAGGTTTTGTGAGACTAATGTAGGAAAGCATGCTGACTGTTCAGAAGGTATGTTTTCACAGAAAATTTATTTTACTTTCTTGAGGAGTAGAAAAGAACCTGTCTCCCTCTGCTGGTTTTAGAGAAGAGGAAAGAAGTGTGTAGGCAAAAAAATCATAGCTAAAATTTTGATAAAAATTACCACAGATTCCTCAATTAGTGTTTGGAGCTTGTTGCCTTTATGTAAGCAGTAGTCACCTTGAGGAACTTTACCTGTCTTGACTACTGGAGACTGGTAGACTTCTGCAGTGGCTCAAGCTAATAGTTTTTAAGTATATTCTAAAGCAATTTGTGTTTGCATCATTAATAAAATATAATTTAAGGTTAAAGTGTTTACGTTCTAATGCACGCATCACCGAGTGTCATAGCTTTCTTGAAAAGAGGCCAAACATTGGAGTCATGAATGTAGATGAATAATTTTCAATTCCTGCATAGTCTTGAGTTAGTGTATTCCATGAATATGCCTTTTTCTTTCAAACCTGAGTTCCTAAACTGCTCTGTAGATACAAGTCACAGGCCATAAGCTTTTCAGCTACAATTTGCCACCTGTGACGGCTGCCCAGAGTTTCCTTGAATCGCATGTGGACTGTGATGTTGAAGCTGGCTGCTTTGGGTTGAAGCGTCCGGGCAAAACGCGGCTGTGGGCCATGCAGTGCCATTGCCCCGGGCTGCTCTGGGAGGCAGTGGGAAGCCCTGAGGCGCTCTGCGCTAAGGAGAGCCTGCAACAGGATGCGGGTGAACTTCGTGTTGTATTCCCACCCTGATGAACAAACGTTTGGGAATTTCCTTGGAATAGATGCGCATGAAGTAAGCACCATGTTCTGGTATGCACGGTGCTATCTGCAAAGAGATTTTTGTCCTTGTTGGGATACGCTCTTTCTTCCTATTTGCAGAGGAAGCGCATTTGTCCTTTTAAAATTCCCATGCTTCTACTAACAATTTCTCACTCTCAGAGAGGATGCTCTAACAATAGACACAGAGTTTATTGCTTCCAGTTAACGAAGGGCAAGTAAGAATTCCAGTAGTTATATTAAGGCATTCATCTGTTAAATTTGGAAGGCTTACGTAAACGTGTTTCAGGCTGAGAAGAAAACGAAGGCAATTTTCTTTTGTAAGATGTTTGTACTTCCATGTGTTATCTTTGCCAAAACACGTTTGTTTATGTTTTCATTGCATGTAGTTGTCCTTTTGATCTGGGTATAAATGAAACTTCTTTATCCTAAAAATTGTTTTAAAAGGCATCTGCCAGCTGCAGTTCATGAGATTTCCAGTTAATCCCAGTATTAGTACGGTTATTTACATGAAGTGATTTGGTTTTTGCATATGTTATGTTGGAGTTCTCTTGTGAAGTCCGAGTATTAAAGGCAGCGAACACAGCACTGGTTTTCTCCAAACATTTGAACAAATGCTCTCATGTTTATTCTGCCTGTAATATATCATTTAAATTTTAGTGAGAACGTCAGTAACATCATACGCATTTTTTTTTACTGGCCGTCTATCTGCAATATCCTTTTTTTTGTTCCATCTTCAGAAGGTGTATGGTTACTAAGTGTTTCCTGAAAACTCCCAGGGCAACTGTGACCCTTGAACGGTGTATCAGGCAACATATATATAGTAACAAGATAGCGAGACTGCTGGGACGTGCACCTTGTGCGTGGCGTTTGCAGGGACATATTAGTAACTTCCTGTGTGAGAAATACTTGAAAGCTGACGTCGTGTTTTCGTGCGGTAATGTGTGGCCTGTAATTACCCATTCGGCAGCCAGTCTGCAGGCTATGCCATTGTTCCCTTTATTGACTCAGCTGGGGGTAGCGTTGTTCTTCCTAGAAGCCGGGTTCCCAGGGCCAGGCAGTTCTTTCTCTGGAAGCACAACTCTTTTCCCTCCCCATCGCTCAAAGCTAAGCTGTGGGGGATGCTGCCTGCCGTCTGATGTACAATTGCTGTTTCTGAGAGCTGACTGGTACTGCTTCTAGAGCGCACCTGTGCTTGTAGTGTGGGTGTCACAGCAGCATGAGACCGGGCCGACAGTGCTGGTGTTGGGGTTGCTCTTCAGTTTAAGGAGTGGAAGCAAAGGAATAGCGGGTTCAGTTTCCGTGTAGAAAATTCATACCTACTGAACAAGAAGTACCCTAGGAGTATGTGAATATATTGGGGAAAAAATGACTCAAAAGGCTGAGCTTAAGTTTTAAAATACGTGCTGAGTAGCAGGGAAAATTCCTAAGAATTTTCTAAGGAAAATCTCAGGAGATTCTCTGGTAAATGGGCATAGAGGCGGTCTGAAAGTCTGCATCGGTCAATAGAAGGAACCAAACCCTCTTTCCTTTTGCTGCTTCTGTGGTTCCCATTTGACCCAACTGCACTGTCACTCGCTGACTAATGTTACGATGCGGTCAGCCAATGGAATAGTCACGCTCTTGTTGAATTTGTCAGGTAAGCTAGCTACCTTGTACTCACGCTGAGCAGATTAACACCCCTTTTCTTCGTGATGGATTATTCATTTATGTTGTAGCTTCTAAGTGGACGCTTCTGACTTGTCTTCTGTGTTTAATCACGTGCTTTGTATTGTTTGGAACTTCGGTATACGTAACGTCCTTACTTAGTAAACGGAACTGGATTATTTTAAGTAGTACTGCCTGAATGGAAGCTACCGCCTGGCACCTACGCCAGTTCTTTGAGGGACACTTTTGCACCTAGGTGAAATCTAGAGGGGAGCAGGTGAGGCGGTGGCCGGGCGCGCCCCGCCCATCTCCTTAGAGCGAAGCCCCGCCCCTGCTGCGCGCCAGCGCTGGGGGCCGGGGCCGGAAGTGAGCGCGCGGCGGCGGCGGCGCGGCGGGAGGGGGGCGGCGAGCGGGGAGCGACGGGCGAGGAGTCTGCAGCCTGCAGCCTGGCGGCGGGGGCAGGAAGCGGAATGGCCGCGGCTGGGGGGCGGCGGCGCTGCGAGGTGGGTGGCGGGACGCGGCT